>NW_022598478.1:532-3849 GCF_009176505.1 Sitodiplosis mosellana | reverse complement strand
CATTAATTTGAAGAAAATTTTTATTTGACCAAATTATTTTCATGAAATAAACTCATTAAAAACTCAGGTTTATATTTTTATATAAAACATATTCGATGTTGCTACAAATCATAAGCCATCAAAACAGAAAAACCGAATCTTTGAACCTGGTTTATTAAACTCTGTGAACGGACTCTGCTTGTTTTTCTCTCTTTCTTTCCAACAACAAAATCACATTGTTAATATTCTTTCAGGTGCATATTATTATCTTGATAAGCCCGCTCCCATTCCCACTCTATCCTTTGATGAAATTATTGATCCACGCGTTGAGAATTACAATAAAGTGGTCAATATCTCATCGGACTATTGGGTGTATTTGAAAGCGGCTGCCCAAAATTCAGCCGTCGAAGTCAAAAAGATATGGTCCGAAAATTTCCCATATTAAGCAATGAATGTGGCACACCATACATAGCGCCTGTCATTTGCTCTTTTTTCGACCATTTTTTTTAAAATCATCTTCACAGAAATTCAGAAGAGAAATTCACAGTTTAGCAATACTCCACATACACATACTTTTTTTTAATTTAATTTAAAAGAAAATGATCGAAATTGAATCAATATTTTCTTCACAAACAAAAGCCATGTAGACGATTGATCGCAAATCAAAAGCATAAACATAGAACCAATCTTTTTTTTTTCGTCCAAACAAATGAAAATGAACGAAGATTTTAACAGTACAAATTTTTTAACCATCATATAACCAACTCATCCACGCAAAACAAAACAAACGAAACAAAAACCGGAACATGACACACGAAAATGCAAATGGAGAAGGATAGAGAGTATTTTTTTAATTTTCTTGTTGACAACAACAAAGCAACAAAAAAAATCGAAAAACAAATTTTCCTTATTTGTTTGAATTTCATATTCTCTCGTTTTATTTATTTGTTTCTCTCTCACACTATTTTTTTAATGTCTCTACTACTTTTTTTTTCTCAATACAAGAATCAAAAAAACAAAACATAAATTCATTGAAAATTTCACAATTTATCCGTTTTATTAGTATGAATCGTAGTTTTAATTTGTAATTGAACAAAACAAAAAAGAAAATCTTGATAAAAAAAAGAAGAAAAAAAAACTTATTGTAGAGAAACGTAAATGAAAAGGAACAAAAAAAAAGTCAGAAACGAAAAAAAAATATTTTATTCGAAAGCCTATTTTTGTCACTGGAACGAAGCGAATCGCAATTGATTGTTGGCAGAAAATGCGAAAGAAAAATGTGCACGAGAAATGAACATTAGCAATTTAAGGCATATTTTCTTTTGGTTCGTTTCTGTTTCGCAAAAGGGAAATAACTCTTAAATATTGAACATTATGAATTGTATTTTTTTTTATATTAAAGCAAATCAATAAAACCGAGAAATATTTCAATAAAATGAAAAATGAAAATCACAGAAGAAATTAAAATCGTGTTTCTTTTTCTTTCTTCTACGTCCCATTCGCTCGAACGCTCATTGATTTCTTGTTGATTAGGTCGATTTAACCAGTTTTTTATGTTTTTTTTTATTTACTCTTTTGGTTTTGTTATTGGGAAATGATTTTTTTTTATCAAACAAACAAACACAAAAAAAATAGTCCTCTATCCTTCTTCATGATTTCTCAAATTTCATGGAATAAATTAATGTGGTTTTACGGTTCTAACTCATCAACGGCTCGCCATATATTCAACCATATTCTTTGTGGATGAATTTTTTTTCTTTTCTTTCGACTTATAAAAAATCTTCTTTGGACCATTAATCTGGGTTACTTTTGGTTAACCGTAATCAAAATTCGTTTGTTAATTATTAGAATCGTTAGCTTATGAGCACCAATTAGAACCATGAATATTAATAACTAAAAATTGCATTTGATTTTCTATGAAATTTCGACGGTCATGAGAAGGTTCGTGGATTATTTTACTGCCCATTTCTCTTTGTCCTGGTTTTCACTCTGGAAGCGGTTTATTAAATTGACTTCTTTGGACATGGTTTCGAAATTCAAGGTCTATTGGTTTTTTCGGAAATTATTCTTACAAAAATGTTGGAAATCTTCCCGACGGAATCACCTTCGAATAACGGAATCTCGACAGATGGCTTTTGTTCGCTAAGTGAAAGAAATTTGGGAATTTTGTGACCGAAACCAAATTCATGTTCTGTTGAGAAACTAAAATTTTAGTTGAAAATGGAATTTAGTCTAAAAATCAGTTGATTTTTTTCCTTCAATTGTAATAAAATGATAGAGAAGTTGTAGAATTCCAGACTAAAACTTCCAGTTGTTGTAAGTTTGAACTACGAGAGTCGTCGCTATTCGAAGGTTATTCTGTAGTTGTGAAATTGGCTGATGGAAGACTTGGATCTTGTAAATGTTGATCGTTCCCAATGGTGTAGTGTAAGTATGTGGGACAACTGACCGACTCACACAATCGATTCAACCTCTTTTATAGAGAACAATCTGATTCACTGATTGATTCAGCTTTGAAAAGAATGATATTGACTCTAGCTTGGCTCTTTCTCTCTTGATCTTGACCTTGAAAATTGACTTTGAAAAAGAAATCGCTTCGTTGGTCTCACCAGAATATTCGTTGGTCAGACAAAACCAGTCGTTTTTAGCATGGGAAACGAATCTTATTCTCAAAGATGATGAAGACTTCGAAGTTCAAAATCGATTTTTTTCACCCTCTTGACTCTTATAGGTGTATCGGAAGGTTTAATGTGAAACTGATCGAAATTGGAACTTTCTTAACAGGATTTAAAATTGAGATTTTTTTATTTGATTTTATTTTTTTCTTAAATTTTTTTTTATTCTTTTTTTCAATTTATTTGAATTAAATTCACTTTTTATTCACTTTTTTCTAAATTGTTCCCTTGAAAATGTTCGAAATATTCTTCAAATTAGTTTCCCACGCCGACGAATGCCAAAACTTTTCAAATTCTTCTATAAACAAAAAAAAAGTTCTGAATAAATTTTAAACGTTTTTTTTCAAATCTTTCGTTTTAAATTTTAGCTTGGAATTTATCGGAAGAATCGGATCGGATATTGTACCGAAAGCAATTGTCTGACTCATTTTCAGCACTTCCTTCATTGCCAACTCTACCTGACACCGGATCGTTCGATGAGTTTGCGTCGCGTACCTCGAAAATCATACCGATCGCGTTGGCCTTGATCCGCACACAAACGTCCAATGTCAGTGACAAACTAAAGTTCCTATTCGATTTCAATTGGAATTGGTTGCCAAACGTGTGGTACAGTCGCAACCAACAAATCACGAACAATATAAAAGGTGCGCTGTCGCCTGAAGA
>NW_022598478.1:0-522 GCF_009176505.1 Sitodiplosis mosellana | reverse complement strand
TTTTTTTTTACTTTCTTTCTTCTTTCTTTTCTCTATTTCTCTTTCCTTTCTTTTTATTGTAAGTCACTTTAAAAGCCGCATCGAATCGCCGATCGACTTAGTTACCAATCCTCGCCTTCCTTCTCATGATTTTCTGCATTCAAGATTACGCTTTACATGTATAGTGCACCAAAATTCATTTGATACATTTAAGGCTTTCGTTTTGTGGACGAAATTCAACGGAACAAAAATAATTCGCCAAGGATATGCGTCTCGATCACACTACACTGTTAAATGTTTTAAATTTAACCTTGTTTACATGAACATGTACCTTAAGATCAGATCATAATTACCTTATAAGTTGCCTTATAGACTTAAGTTTCGTGCAACGTTTTTGAATTGACCGTCGTCGATCCTTTGAACAACAACAGCATCGATGGAATGATGGCACCGGTGTCAGAAACGTGTGCACACGCAAAAAATGAACAATTTCTCAACAAATGACGATGAAAATAAAAACAATAAAAATGACAATGACCAGAA
>NW_022598477.1:3078-4171 GCF_009176505.1 Sitodiplosis mosellana | reverse complement strand
GAAACAGAACAGGCTAACCTGTTTGCTAATTTCTTCAGTAGCAACTACGATGACTCAACGCCTCAAGACGCTCAGCGAACGTCTACCGAAGAGTCACAGCAATCTGAGGATTTTCAGCTCGACATTAATTTTGTGCTTGAAGAGCTAGAAGCCGTAAACACCAAAAAGGGTATGGGTCCCGATGGTATGCATCCGATGATGCTAAAGAACTGTGCGAGTCATTTGGCGGCTCCACTCATCGAGATTTTCAACGAATCATTGTCGACTGGCCAATTTCCCAAAAAGGGGGCGAGATCGAAAATTGAAAACTATCGTTGCATTGCTAAGCTCCAGACTGTGGCGAAGTTCTTTGAGCATTTGGTGAACGTCAAACTTCTGTCACTTGTACAGGACAAAATCACCAAAAAGCAACACGGCTTCATGAAGTCCAGATCTACTGCATCTAATCTCACCGAATTTACATAAGCCATGAACTGTAGAGATTTGATACTCATGGCGCCCCCTACCCCCGTAGTCTCGCCGCAACTGTCAGATTCTGTCAGATTTGTAAAATACATTTTAAGTACCTATACAACTGAATAAACACCAACTGAAATGATTAGTTTAATATAATACGCATGGGTGCTTGCTATTACCGACTAATAAATTGTAAAATTTGAAAGAATAAATTCATTCGTTTTTTTGGAAAAATTCCGACAGTAAAACATAAATGATAAATCAATCTATGACGCATTCACTTTGAATACTAATGAACAAATCTCATTACTCCTGAATTACATTACCTTCTTTGGCAACGTTTGGAAACTTCGTGTAAACAATAATGGAGTATATCGACACTACATTTCTCGCTGTTATTAAGACATTTATTTCTGATAAATATTTTGAAATAAAAAGAAATACATTCTGTATCAAAATGTATTAAATTTAAAAACTTTGTTTTTATGCGTATGTACATAACATACATTGGGTATGAACCGGTATGAACAGCTGTAATGGCGGCCATTTTCCTTTTCACCGCTTTTGATAGTTCATATTCATATATATTACATGCCAGAGATCATTTTGCATTCTGTTTATTCATACGTTTTTCAGG
>NW_022598477.1:0-3068 GCF_009176505.1 Sitodiplosis mosellana | reverse complement strand
CTTCATTTATTTATAAATTCGGAATAAATAAATGAAACTAGAGTATTAAGAAGTAATGGAAATTTTCATGCAAATTGATTTATGTGTATTCCAACTTGATTTGTTTATTATATTTATTTTATTTTATTTCAATGATTATCACATCTTCAATGTGTCAAAAGGAAAATGGCTGCCACTACAGCAATATACAGCAATGGCGGTTCGTACTTAATGTGAGTTAAGTACGTACACAGAAAAACAAAGTTTTTAAATTTAATAAGAATGTTATTCATTTTTTTAAAATATATTTATTAAAATAAATAATATTAAGAATAAATAAATGCTTCAATAACATTGAAAATTCATTTAGTATTCGATTTTCTACCGAAGCAAATTCAATTTCATTTGGTTGATCGAAGTTACCAAATGTGTCAATGCATTTCAGGAGTAATGAGATTGGTTCATTGAGATTCAAAAGGGAATACGTTTGAAGTTTATCATTAGATTTCTACCGAAAAATTAAATGAATTTATTTTTTTCATGTGTATTTTTTACAATTTATTAGTCTAATGAATATATCATATTTTGAATTTATAAAATGTGGAAATTTAACAATTTATTAACACGGTCTTCCTAGCGTTCTCCAAATACTGTATTTAACGAAATTTAACCAGATTTAGAGATTACGAGAGATTACTTAAAATTCATGTGAGTTCGTAGTAATGACACTAGGTACACGTAGTCATGACACTAGGTACACGTAGTTACTCACAGTTCATGGCTTATGAATTTACCTACTATGCCCAGAGAGGCATAAATTCAGGTGCGCAAGTGGATGTTCTCTACACGGATTTCAGTAAAGCGTTTGACAGAGTTAACCACAAGAGATTGATTCTAAAACTCAGATCGTTCAACCTGCCAGACATCTTCTTGCTTGGATCGAATCATACCTGTCAAATCGAACTCAATACGTTAAGTACGGTAGCAGCGAGTCGAACCAATTCAACGTATCATCTGGCGTACCACAGGGAAGCCATCTTGGACCCACCCTATTTTTGTTATTCATCAATGACATAGTGGATGAAATGGACGACGTGTTCATTTCCTTGTTCGCCGATTATGTAAAAATCGCCAAAATCATTAACTCGAGCACCGATGTGGAGGTGTTACAGCGGGCCATCGACAAACTGAAGGTTTGGTGCGACGTAAACAATTTGCACCTGAACCTTGACAAATGCGCCGTCCTTACAATCACCACAAAAAGGAAGGACATCATCGACACTGATTACAAATACGGTGATTTCACCTTCAAGCGCGTATTGGACCACAAAGATCTCGGCGTCATCATTGATCAGAAGCTTAGTTTTGTCAAACACATCGACGCAATTACATCGAAGGCGACAGCTGCTCTTGGATTCATCAAGAGATTTTGCTACGACATTACCGATGTTCAAACGCTCAAAACATTGTATTACGCTTTGGTTCAGTCTCATCTTGAGTACTGCAACGTTGTATGGCTGCCAACTTATGCCTAAAGGTGTCAATAGGACAGATTTTGTCCGTCCGTCCTTTTGTGATTTTTTTTCGGACGGACAATTTCATTTTGTCCGTCCGTCTAGAATTCAAGGACGGACAATTTCATTTTGTCCGTCCGTTTCGAATTCCAGGACGGACAATTTCATTTTGTCCGTCCGTTTAGAATTCCAGGACGGACAAAATGAAATTGTCCGTCCGTTTGGGATTTAGGACGGACGGACGGACGGACAAAATATATCAAACGGACGGAAACGGACAATTTTTAAACGGACGGACAAAAATTTGTCCGTCCTATTAATGATTGGTGTCCAAGTTATCATTAGCAAAACTGGGACAAAATGAAGACGATGCGATTAGTTTTTTGTAAGTTGGAGTTAAGAATGTACGTATTATTTTTGATTGAAAAAAAAAATTGAATAAAAAACAAACAATGTTCATGTAAAAAACAGTGTTTATTCAGTTTTTTTCCGTGTATTCTCTTCCCAATTTTTTCATTTTTTTGATTGAAAAAAAAATTGAATAAAAACCAAACAATGTTCATTTAAAAAACAGTGTCTATATTTTAATTGATGCTATACCCGTATTGCTTTCATTTTGATTGACGTCAGGTCCTTCATTCATCAAGTCGTTATAATTTACATCGATATAGGATTCGATTTCGCTATAATTTGCAAAAATTAGTTTTTTATTAGCATGAATTTGTAGCAGTTTTTAACACAAGCTTCGTATGTATTCAGTACTTCAAATGAAAAAAAAAATAATAATATTTCTATTGACTAGATCGAGAGGAGAGTATGTGAAAAAATTCTAATATATTTTGAAAGAGGAGAGTATGTTTTCTGATGATTCTGTTGGCGTTAAAGTAGAGTATGTTGTAGTACCGTCTAAGCTCTGCGGTCTTCACGGTTTTCGCGGAACTGAAAGGAGATAACAACATGGTGTTTTCGGCAAAGTTGTAGTACTTGATGTCTTCTATAACATTGCTCAAGACATCTATCTCTTATCTCTTATCAGTTGCGCGCAAATCGCGCACATAAAAAAGCAAATTTTATATAGAACTTTTTTTTTCTTATCATTTTTCGCGCTTTTCGCGGAACTGATAAGAGATAAGAGATAACTGAATTCAGCAATATTATAGAAGACCTCGAGTGCTACAACTTTGCCGAAGACACCAAGTTGTTATCTCTTATCAGTTCCGCGGGAACCTTGGAAAACCGCGAGGACCCGCCAAAAATGAACATACTCGCCTTTAACCATTTTTGAGTCGAAAGAAACTTACTCTTCTCTTTCATAACAAAGTCAGATGAACTTACTCTCCTCTCGATCTAGTCAATAGATTTGTGTAATGGAAATTTCCCGTTCATCCTGAAATTGAATATAATGGATCTTTACGTGTGCTACTGCTTTTAAGTGTGCAACAAAATGAGTGGAAGTTCAACTGTGGAACACCGGTCAAGACTCATTGGTTTCCACGGTATTGTGAGCGTTTCGTGACTTGGCGCATCATTATTCTATGGTTTGATTTCCTTCTTCTTTTTGGTTGACTAATGAAT
>NW_022598476.1:0-3930 GCF_009176505.1 Sitodiplosis mosellana | reverse complement strand
CTTTTTTGTCCCTATTTTGCTCTAAGTTTTTTCCGTCTCAGTTATGAATAAAGAGCTCATGAGTTGTTCTTCTGTACTGTCATTGTGTGTCTAACAATTTGGTATTGTTTTTGAATAATTGGTCTATATTTTTATATTTCAAGTGCAATTGCTTCGCCGTATTCGTTCTCTCGTCTTCAAGCTTACCTCACTGCGTTGGACACACGATTCCATAATAAATTTGAACGCTCCATTCTTGGTCGAAGTCTAGTAAGTTAAATGCTTATGCATACCAACGAGGTGCTACCTTCTGGAAGGGCACGGAACCGCCACCTAGAGCTGGCAAGTTGCATCACACACATTTCATGTCAAATGTTATGTCAAATTCAAAAGCTGGTATACATAAGTCCGTTGAGTATACAATAGAGCTGCCAGTTGAACTGAACAGTTAATGTTCGTTCGAGTTCGTTCAAATTTGGATTGAACATGAACGAACATGAACTTCATTTTTTCTCTTCTAAACAACTTGAACTAAACATGAACGAACATGAACATAGAAATTTTAATTTCAAACGAACATGAACTGAACATATACACAAATTATTGTTCATGAACTGTGTTAAAAAAGTTGCAAATTCTTGCCTACATGAAACAATTCCCACATTTTTTGTCATCAAATTTTATTGCATTCATATCACAAGAATGTCTATGATCATAAGCAACTAAGCAGTTGTGATGTTAAAATTTGTTACTTCGGTTTACGACAAAAAAAAGAAAGAAAAAAAATGTGAAAAACAATCCGAAGTACGTTTGAGAAATGAACAGAAGAAACCGGGGATTTCTATAACTGAGGCATATTTCATTTTCTTTCTTAATCATAGACAGATCTCACTTAAATGCAACGCGTTTGTGCACATAAACTAAATTAATTTGACCATTTTCTTCACTCGCGATTTAGACAAAAACAAATCATATCATCCTAACGTATAGTCTTTTCGATTGAGCGTTGGTTAGACGGGATGCAGTTTGGTGTGACCGATTCGTCGTTTTCGTTCGATGTCGTCGGGCTCCACTTCAATTGCGTCTTTGAGTTTTGTTTTCAGCCGTCCAAAAAGAGCCGCTGTTTGTTCCCATCATTTTCATCATGAAAATGAATTCGAGACACTTCGCGAAATTAAAATTAAAGGCTAACACTCTCAAAACTTTTTTCGTTTTTTCTCTTACTTTGTCGTCGCTGGTGCGTCTTTCGTACCTCTTGTTTGTTCGCTCGTTCAGTTCGAAACGAACGAGTTTGACGTTGCGCTTGCCAATCGTGTTTATCGGCGGTGTTATTGAGAGGTTGGTAAGCCTGTATGCGAATTCTGACTTGAATACGTTTAACATGAATTCGCCGTGTTTCTGATTAAACTCTACTACATTATACATACAATTTGTTTCTTATTACTATTTTTTGTTTCTGATATAAAATAAATTCGCAATACAGTGCACAATGAAATTATAGTTTTTTTTTTATTCTGCACCATACAGCGTTTCTTCGCGGTGGATTATTTGATATAAATATTTTTTTATAATTTACATTTTATTACATTAATTGAATTGCTATATTTGCATAAAATTTATCACTCTCTTCATAATCTATTTCTTTTAAAATATTCATTAATTCTCTGTTTAACAGTATTTGTACTCGTGTTAAAATCAATTATATAAGTATCACAGACTGGAGTAGGAACATTATAATAATTCTTATTTTCTTTATGAATTAAAGGTGGCTAATTGGCACAAATTTGTTATAAAAATCATTGTACGTAGACAGCATATCTATGGGTGAGATTGAGAGTAGTGTATGTTTGATTGACTTTGTTACGAAAGAGAAGAGCAAGTTTCTGTCGACTTTAAAATGGTTAAAAGCGAGTATGTTCGTTTTTAGCGGGTCCTCGCGGTTTTTCACGGTTTCCGCGGAACTGATAAGAGATAACAACTTGGAGTCTTCGGCAAAGTTGTAGCACTCGAGGTCTTCTATAACATTGCTGAAGACAGTTATCTCTTATCTCTTATCAGTTCCGCGAAAAGCGCGAAAAATGATAAGAAAAAAAAAGTTCTATATAAAATTTGCTTTTTTATGTGCGCGATTTGCGCGCAACTGATAAGAGATAAGAGATAACTGTCTTCAGCTTAGTTACAGAAGACCTCGAGTACTACAACTTTGCCGAGGACACCATGTTGTTATCTTTTATCAGTTGCGCGAAAACCATGAAGACCGCGGGGGCTAGACGGTACTACAACATACTCTACTTTAACGCCAACAGAATCATCAGAAAACATACTCGCCTTTTCAAAAATATAAATCGAAGAAAAAACATACTCCACTCTCTTTCTCACCCATAGATATGATTGATTGGTTCAAATCTGGAGTAATCACGGTGTCGTACTGTGTCTCTCGTCCAATGCCGTGGTGTTCAAATATTGATTTCGTTCATAATGTGTCTCGATGATGTATGCCCGCATAACACATTATGTACCATTGTGATTTGAGCTATCTTTCTTCGTTCCGCAAGCGTAATCATTTGCAATTCCAACAATCGACATTCGTATGATGGCAACTTAAATCCATGCGACCATTTCATTTTACGCAGTGCAAATAGTAAAAATTGCTTTTGGACGGATTCAACTCGAGCAATCTTTTCAGCGGTGTATGGGCTCCAAATTTGTGAGCCATATTCGATAATCGGTAATACAAATGTGAAAAATAATTTTTTAATTGTCCACGGGTCCTCGAAATCTCTCCCAAAATGTTTGATCCATGCTAATCTTGACTTTGCTTTGGCGGTAATGAATTCAATGTGTGCTTTGAAATTCATGTTTACATCCAAAATGGCTCCCAGATCCTTCATCACATCGACACGGTCAACTTTTTCATTGTGAATCGTGTATTCAAAATTATATTTTAGCTGTCCTCGGTGGTATGATATGAATTTAGACTCCTTGACATTCAATTTCAGCTGATTACTTTGGAAGTATTTCACAATCCTATTCAGATCAGCTTGTAAGGCTAAGCAATCATCATAGTCTTGAATGTGTTTCCATAATCGGGTATCATCAGCAAATGATTGTAATACTGAGTCGATTGTTGATGGGGCAGGTCAATGATAAATAGTAGAAACAATGTTGCACCAATTGGGTAGCCCTGTCCGGTTCCCGAGGTAACTTCAACGGTTTTTGACATTGCTTCATTCAATTTGACAATTTGTTGTCTTCCATCCAAATATGACTGTATCCAATTTAGAATTTCTCCATTCAAACCCATAATGCTCAGTTTTTGGATGAGTAGCCCAATATTAACCGGGTCAAACGCCTTAGCTATGTCCAGATAAATAGCATCGATTTGGATATGCTTTTCCATATTGGTAATAGTTCGTGATGTGAATTCGGACAGATTCGTTATTGTGGACTTTCCTTTAACAAATCCATGCTGATTTTCATGGATGATATTTTTTATGTGGAAGTTCAGGTGATTAGCAATAATGGAATCTAGCAATTTGGAAATTACACACTGTAGAGCAACACCACGGTAGTTGTCGATTTCAGTTTTAACGCCACTTTTGTGTATACATTGTGTGATATGAAATGTCGTGTGATATGAAATGTCATGTTTTGTATGTATGGAGCGGCAATTCGACACAGTGCTTCCAACTTAAACACTCAACTCATGTCTACTCAGATATTATTTTGCTGGAATATTTGAATATTTTCCGCTACTGATGCATTGGAATGAGTTTGCAAAATATAAATTAACACTTTGACGGTTCTTCACACTTTTTACCTATTTCTGTTGTATATGTACTTCATATGAAATCTGGACTGTGATAAGAGATAACAAAATTAGTGTCTTTTCATCGTGGCCACCTGAAATTTAACTTCGAATATTCCATTGGCAACGAAAAAATCGATCGA
>NW_022598475.1:0-17839 GCF_009176505.1 Sitodiplosis mosellana | reverse complement strand
CGGGAATGCTAAAAACCGGAGATGGAACATACACCAAAACGCAAGAGGAGGCGTCAGAACTTTTACAGAATACTCACTTTCCAGGAAATGAACAGATCGCTCCAAACTCCACTGCACCAAGGTTCGAAGATTTTAACTTTGACATTAACACTATGACTGTTCTTCATATTTGCAACATATTACTGTTCTTGGGGGACTCCAGGGCCCCATATGTATTTCATATGAAATCTGGACTGTTATAAGAGATAACAAATTAGTGTCTGAAGCAAAGTTGTAATACTCGAGGTTTGCTATGATTTTGTTGCAACAAATATTGCTTATCTCTTATCAGTTCCGCGAAAAACGCGAAAAAACGCGAAAATCGCGAAATTTTCCCACCTCGTTTTAGTGAAGCCGATAAGAAGTAAGAGACTTGCCTCTTCGACAGAAATGTAGAGCAGGTCGAGTACTACAAATTTGCCACAGACACCAAGTCGTTATCTCTTATCAGTTTCGCGAAAAATGATTATCAAGAACTCGCGTTTTTCGCGTTTTTTCGCGTAACTGATAAGAGATAACGACTTGATGTCTATGGCGAAGTTGTAGTCCTCAAGCTGTTCTACAACTTTGCCGAAGATACCAAGTCGTTATCTTTTATCAGTTTCGCGGAATACGCGAGAAACCGCAGAAAACCGCGAGAAAACGCGTTTTTTCCTTATCATTTTTCACGGAACTGATAAGAGATAACGAGATGGTGTCTAGAGCAAAGTTGTAGCTCTGGTCGAGTACTATAATTTGCCACAGACCCCATGTCGTTATCTCGTATCAGTTACGCGAAAAAATGATAAGAAAACATTCGCGTTTTTCACGGTTTTCTGTGGTTTTTCGCATATTCCGCGAAACTGATAAGAGATAACGAGATGGTGTCTATACCAAAGTTGTAAAGCAGCTTAAGTACTACAACTTCGCTCCAAGCATTAAGTCGTTATCTCTTATCAGTTACGCGAAAAGCCGCGAAAACCGTGAAAAACGCGAATTTTTTCTTATCATTTTTTTGCGTAACTGATAAAAGATAACGACTTGGTGTCTGTAGTGAAGTTGTAGTACTTGACCAGAACTACAACTTTGCCATAAACAGTATTTCGCTATCTCTTATCAGTTTTGCGGAATACGCGAGAAACCGCAGAAAACCGAGAAAAACGCGATTTTTTTCTTATCATTTTTTCGTGTAACTGATAATAGATAACGACTTGGTGTCTGTACTAAAGTTGTAGTACTCAACCAGAGCTACAACTTTACCATAGACACCATCTCGTTATCTCTTATCAGTTCCTTGAAAAATGAGAAACTATGAATTCGCGTTTTTCACGTTTTCGCGGCTTTTCGCGTAACTGATAAGAGATAACAACTTGATGTCTACGGCGAAGTTGTAGTACATAAACTAGTCTACAACACTGCTACAGACACCAAGTCGATATCTCTTATCATAGTCCAGTTATAATATAAAATAGCCATGGGGCCCTGGAGTCCCCCAAGAACAACAGCGTAACATGTTTTGCGGCAGGCTGTATTTTACACATACTCACACATATGTATATGTTTTTTTTTTCATTCGTGTAGAGAAATGTTCAATCTATACAATACGACTTAACTACGGTTGGTTTATACACTGCTTAGTACTTTTATTCATCCGCAATTTCGAATTTGAAGAGCAAAAAAAAAAAAAAAGGTCGTCGCTTTCAAAAATCGATTCTATCTAGTGTAAAACCGGTATCCAGAAAAAAGTGAGGTCTAAAACAACAAAAAAGGTCCGAAAATGGCAACGGGTCCAAAAAAATCGTTGGGGGTCAAATTTTCCCAAGGGGGGTCAAATTTTTCCAGGGGGGTCAGGATCAACGAGATCAGACTATGTCAGAACCTATGAGACTGTTGCTTTCGTGCAGGAAACGGAACGACTCAGAAATGTATCCTGACGTTTTCTGCTTCTTACTCTCTTATTTCCAAGCATGTACGGCTATTCAGAAATAGTCAAAACACACATTACAGCAATGACATCTATTGGTGTGGAGAGATTTTCTAACCGAATTGAAGGCTCAGAAGAATTTCCCACGAAATAACATGTAAATGTGGAGAAAAGAAAGAGAACTAAACTTCATTTAAAAAACTAGAGATGGATCATATTAGTTCTTTATGCAAAAATAAGTCTACAATCCCATACAAGTACTATACGGTTGCTTATTTCCCCCCACACGGACCTTATTCTTTCTATAATATGGCCCATGAGCGGAGATACACACAGCAAATTGGAACGAAAAACTTTCGCTTCATTTGACCCATATGGATCAATATGAAGACCGTGGGTTGTTTGCAAAAGGCCTAGGCCTACGCGACGAATCTCTATAGATTCCCCACCCTAATCCATACAATCCATGATAAAACCCACCTGGGTAGCCTAATTTGGGCACCTCCCGAACAAAAGTTCGATTTTTTGAAGGTTTTTCATAGGCTAGGTATCCTAGGGTACATCTGGGGTGGCTGAAAATTTAATGGTTTCCAAGTCTAACGAAGCACAAACGTTTGGTAATTGCAGAATTTCATTTCCTATTCTGGTATTTGAGCAATCGTGCTAACAAATTTTTGCGTACAGCGTACAGGGTACGACACACCCACATTACCATAGCAAAATAACCACTGTATCGTGCTTTTTGGTGTCGAAAATGGATAGAAAAAAAGTTTTTTTGGGTACCTTGGTTTTGGAGTGATTACAATACTTTTACTCACGACATGGGCGTGCGGAAAAGTAATACGAAACAAATGAACTACAGCTGTTTCCACAATAAATAATACACAGATTTTTGTTTTTGTCTAAGTGTTTGGATAGTTGTTTTCAAGTGTTGCATCGCAATAATGACCAATTGATTTCGGTTTGGTAACTTTTGTCTAACTTCATCAAAAAAGAAACAAAAAAAATTGGTTCATTCAACTTGCTTATTAAACATTTTGCCGAGATAGCTTATTTTTTCCGTCCACATTTTTTGATTTAATTAAAATCAAAGTTCATTCCCCAAATTAAGTTCAGATTGAAGTTCAGTTTTTTCAATACTTGATTATTTTGAATAATTTTGTATTAATTGAATGCACACCGAGTCTACTACAAATGATCAACGAACGCTTTCCAAACATCATCAATCTGAGTGTGATCAGTCTTTCCAGGGAGTTCAAGGAAAACACCGAAGTTGTTCACATGGATCACGTCCAATAATTTTTATCCGACCTCTCGTGTGGACAAATTGAGTTTTCATCAAAAATGTCACCTACCATGGAACAAATGAAGAAATTTTCAAAGGATGACTTTTCTGATCACATATGGCGCCGTAACTCCCTTCACATCTAGAATAAATAGTCTTACCTCCGTAAGACGAACTTTTCCGCACCGTTTTCATAGCGTTCAGCTTTTATTCAGATTTTGCCTAAGAAATTTATAAGAATTTTCAGAAAAAAACAACAATACGTTCATGTATTTTATGGAAAATTGTATTATGATCCCGAAAATCTTGATGTTTGGCATTCAAATGAAATAAAACGTCTGATTGTCTTTATTGTCGTCTGAATACTGAAAGAATTGGAACAAAATGTGACGAGTTGAAAAAAATACCATTTAAAATAACCACATTTTTCTTGACCAAAATCATAACGCGTCTTTCTTTTACATTGTATTTATATGGCAGCCCTTCGGAACCATAGAACAACATGAATGAGCGAAGGAGTGATTTGAAACTCTCATACATAAGCGCGATTTTTAACAAAATTAAGAACAAAAAAATGCAAGAAATTTTGAATTATTATACCGATTTGATACGAAAATTGAGGTTAGAGGGTGCTAGGTTGTTCCTCGGCCCCTATTAATTTGATGAAATTAATCGGGTGGGAGTGATAAAATCCGCCTGGGAGCCTATTTTGGTACCTCCCGAACAAAAGTTCGATTTTTCAAGGGATTTCAAACTAAAATACCGATTTAATAAAAAAGGTGGGTTAGCGGGTGCTAGGTTGTTCCTGGCCCCTATTATTTTGATGAAATAAATCGAGTCAACATGATAAAACCCACCTGGGTAGCCTATTTTGGGTACCTCCCGAACAAAAGTTCGATTTTTTTAAGGTTTTTCATTGGCTAGGTATCCTAGGGTACATCTGGAGTGGCTGAAAATTTAATGCTTTTCAAGTCTAACGAAGCACAAACGTTTGGTAATTGCAGAATTTCATTTCCTATTCTGGTATTTGAGCAATCGTGCTAACAAATTTTTGCGTACAGCGTACAGCGCACAGGGTACGACACACCCACATTAACATAGCAAAATAACCACTGTATCGTGCTTTTTGGTGTCGAAAATGGATAGAAAAATGGTTTTTCGTGGTACCTAGATTTTGGAGTGATTACAATACTTTTACTCACGACATGGGCGTGCGAAAAAGTAAAACCATTCTGGTATTTTATTGGTAGGGGAAATTGGGGAATTCCGGGCCACCCGACTTTTCTCTGTCACTTGAATAGTTAGACAAGTCAAAATTGCTTCATTTGTCTTGTCTTAGCCTAATATCAGTTTCTATCACCACTCGACGCGTGAACACGTGCTGTGAGCTCTCTGCAATAAGTGCATTTACAAAAATTCAAAAATATTTTTTTCTAATCATCGTGTTTGCATATTTTAAACGACGGCAAAACGCTTGAAAGTTTGACTTGGAGACTAAACTCAAAAGTCATGACGCGATATTGTTCTTTATTGTAAATAAATTTTAACAATAGTGAATGCGAAAAACACTTTTGAACTTCGTACCCAGAGATAATACAGCGTCAAAGCGTCACTCAAAATGATATCACTCATTTTGAGTGGTAAATCCACGCACAGGAGCGTCACTCCATTTTAACCTCGTCTAGAGGTTTTCCATCTCATCGTTTCCATTTCGGAAGTCAAAGCGACGAGCGTCAAAGTCGTCGTTCAGTATGACCGTGAAAGTGGGGACGTTCGGCAATCCGCGAAGGTAATCTTGTGCTGGATTGAACATCATTTTCATGACGACGCGCTCTGGCCCAATCTCGTAACTAGGCAATACCTGGATAAATTTTTCTTCGACCACGATGTGGGTGACCGTTGCTCGATGTGTTTCGATAGCAATTCGATAGCTGGGTATGGTCACCAACGGAAATACACTTAGCGTGCCGTTCGGATTTGCTGTCACCAAAAATCGATCGTCTCGGGTTCGACGCACCACCTCTTCGCCGTTTTTCATCGTAATTTTTGAACATTTTTGACTCACCGTATCTTATGCTTGCATTTCCATACGGATTCATCAAGAAATTACGTCGAAGTTTCGGATTTCCTTGACTTCTTTCCATCTGAAAATAAATGCCTCTACTTAAATTTACGTCTCATTCTGGTTTTCTTTCCTTTTCAATGGTATATATATATATCTATTATTTTTGTTTTTGTTCTAACTACTCTACAAAATGTTAATGTTCTTCGAATTTTTACACATATATATTTCACACCCTATCGCCTATCTACAGAATTTTTGTGCATGACACTCAAGCAACTTCCTTCAGCGTATAAGTATTTGTACCCGTTTTTGCGACAATGATACACTGTCTTCTTTTTGGTAGGAACTTTTTTGCTATATATTTCCCAGCATCGGAAAGAACGGTGTTCTTTCGATAAACGATAACGCCAAGTTTGTGATCGATTTTCCGCGTTCGTAAATTGTATCTTTTTATATACTTTTCTCGCGCTTCGTTAAGACGTTCTTGTATCTTTTCGCGTAATTTTTTCAAACTTGCCTGATCTCTTTTCGGTTCTGAATTTACGTCAATGATTTTGCTATATTCATTTCCGTGCTGAACCATGCGTTGTCCATAATTTACTTCATAAGGCGTTTCTTTGGTACCGGTGTGAACAGAGTTTTTTATTGCATTCGTTATCCCATCGATATTATCATCCCATTTTTTATGATCGAGATCTTTGTAAATTAATGAACGAATAGCGTTACCGATTATTTTATTTTCACATTCGGTGGGATTTGCTTGGGCAAAATAGGTAGCCGTTAGGGCGCTGCTCAGTGTACGCTATTTTGGAAAATTAATAGCAGCACTAGCTTGGATTACGTGGATCAATGAAAAAAAATATACAAACCTTTTAAAGCGATTTATATTGCATCCACACAAATCAGAAAATCTATGTAGTTGGAGATGTTAGGAATTGTCGAAAAATCAATAAAATCATCAAAATTAGACTCATTTTCATAGAAATTATCGTATGTTTCGGCTTGACTTCGCTTTATTTTCAATTCTTAACATTGTTCATTAATGTTTATAACGATTCATCAAAAAAACCACATTTGGTGGATACAAGTGGGCAAAATGTCCGAAAAATGCTAAATTTTTTCAGTTTTTCGACCATAACTCGCGGGGAATGCATTTTTTTCACTCACTTTCTACAAACTATAGCCAGAGAAAAATTAAACAAGTCTCTAGAACAAATGAACTCGAAAAAACCACATCCAGTCCATTTTATTGGCTGAAAATCAAATTTGGCTACCAAACAACATTTCTGAGCATTTTTTGAATTCTTATAACTCCTCAACTGATCAAAATAGAGCAATGTTGTCTGAAGCAACTTTGTAGTACTGCTTAAGAGCTTTGCAGATAAAGTACTAAAAGTACTAAAATAGTACTAAAAATGTACTAAAATGATTTTGGTTTAAAAGGTTTGTATTTTTTTTTCATTGATCCACGTAATCCAAGCTAGTGCTGCTATTAATTTTCCAAAATAGCGTACACTGAGCAGCGCCCTAGTAGCCGTGTACTACAATTTGATTCCCATCTTCTTCGCATATTCATTAAATTCGACCGATCGATATTGTTTTCCATTATCTGACAAGATTATTTCCGGGCATGCGTATCTCAGCACAACATTCGTACGAATGAAATCGGTAATAACTTTCGCGGTGACCGTCTTTACTGGCTTTGCGATCACGAATTTTGAAAATACATCATATGCCACGAGTAAATAACGATTTCCTCTCTTTTTCATTGGATATGGACCTGCGATATCCGTGGCAACGATGTGCCAGCAGCGTTTCGCTTGAACGAAGTTACCGGCCGGCGGTGTTACGATTTGGTTCAACGGTTTTGTTTCTTTACACACTTGGCAATTTCGCACATACTTTTCTATAGCTGTGGCCATCTCTGCCCAATAATACGATTGACGGATTTTATGGAGAGTTTTGAACTTTCCCAAGTGACAAGAAGATATGTCATCGTGAAATTTTTTCATGATTTGCTCGCGCTTTTCTCTTGGAACGCATAAACGCCATAGGCAATTTGGATCGTGGCACTCTTCATTCATACTTTTCTTTATGTATACCAAGCCAATGAAGATTTTCAAATGATCATTTTCTTGAGGATTTTCTGTAGCGAGTGATTTGAGTCGATTGTACCACTCGTCTTTAGTCTCGTTGTCGTTGACAATTTGCACAGTTTCAATCAATCGTGACAGAGCGTCTGGCACGACGTGATTTTTTCCCTTCCGATGGACGAGTGTGTAATCATAGGCCTGCAACCAGAGAGCCCATCGAGCCAGTCGACCATTTGGGTCTCTGAGGTTCTTCAACCACAATAGTGAGTGATGGTTTGTGATTACTTTGAACTGTGTGCCTTCAATATACGGTCGAAACTTTTCGATCGCAAGGATCACCGCCAAGCATTCGAGCTCGGTGACTTGGTATTTTCTCTGAGTTGCAGTGAATTTTTGAGACATAAAGGCTATTACGCGCTCTTCTCCGTTTTGCACCTGAATAAGTACAGCACCGCATGCACGATTACTTGCATCGCACTGTACCTCGAACGGTAAATTATAATCCGGTGTAGCCAACACTGGCACTGTTGTTTACGCTGTGATTAGCTGTTTGAACGCTTTTTCACATTCATCATTCCAGACAAATTTACGGTCCTTTTTCATCAACTCAGTAATTGGAGCAGTGATATCGGCGAAATCTTTTATAAATCGCCGGTACCAGCCCGTTAATCCGATCAATCGCTGTACGTCTTTGATTGTTTTTGGTCGAGGCAGATTTTCGATGACTTCTATTCCTGACTTGTCCATGGCAACGCCATTTTCGTCGATTATATGTCCGAAATATTTCAGCCGCTTGTAACAAAATTTTGACTTTTTGCGTACTTAAACTTATTTGCCACCTTTTCCAACATTTCGATATGCTCTTCGTATGTTTCAGAAATAATGACAATATCGTCAAGGTAGGGGAAGACATTAGGTTCAAATTCGTAGCCAAAAAGGCTGTCTATCAAATTGCAGAGCTCGGCTCCACTATTTTTTAGACCTATAGGCATACGATTGTAGACGTATGTGCCTTTTGACGGGACGGCGAACGCAGTTTTAGTCTGTGATTCGGGGTCCAGAGGAATTTGAAAATAAGCATCAGTCATATCGATAGTCGTAATATACTTTGCTTTACCTAACAATGTCAAAATGCGATTTGCGTTCTGTAAGGGATAACAATTTTTTTCAGTCACAGCATTGAGCCAACGAGCATCAAGGCAAATTCTCCATTTTCCATTCGGCTTGGGCACGGCCATAAGTGGTTGTAGCCAAGTCGAAGATTCAACTTTTCGAATGATGCCTCTACTTTCGAGTCGGTCAATCTCTTCTGTGATTTTCTTCATTTTCCATGGCGGCTCAATGCGCATTTTGCATCGCACCGGTTCGGCATTTTTTGTGTCAATCTTCGCTGTTTTTAAATGAGTGGCGTTGAGTAATCCTTCTTTTTTACAAAATGGGAATAATTTAATGGCTTTGCGTAATTTCTCTTGTTCTTCTTCATTTAAAATGTGCGGCTCTTCTACGTTTAAGCATTTTGGTGGTGTTACATCGGCTTCAAAGTTTATTTCTGTATAGTGTGTGTTACTATTTGGGTCACCGACGAAAAGACTTCCTGACGACATAACTTTTATGCCGTACGTATTTCGCGTGAAACAAGGCTTGATCCTGTAGGCGTTCCAGAAATCAATACCCAAAATTAAATCCGCCTCCATTTGAGCAACGACTAGAGTTGGTATTATGCGTTTCACTTTGCGGACAATATACGGTACATTTACATAGCCTAACGCCTTGTGAGCTGTGCCATCGCACGTCGAAATGTAAGCGTTACACTTTTCTAATTTAAGACCGTCTTTTTCCATCTTTTCGTACGTCTTTTCGTTCATTAATGAAGCCTGGGCGCCGCTGTCGAGTAACCCCTTATGTTTGTTATCATTTACTTTTGTTAATAAATACGGTCGATCATCAGAATTTAGATTGAATTTATGATTTTCTGCAATGTTCAATATTTTACGTGGAATTATCTTTCGTGGTTCGTGATTAAAAGGCAAAGGACGTTCACGTCGCCTTTTACATTTCTGTAGAAGACGACGCTTTATTAGTTTTTTGTTTGGCACTTGCAATCAGGTGCAAAAACTCCGTCTTGACCACATTTGAAACAGAAAACTCTAGTAATTGGCTTGCGGCAAAAGGTGAATCCATGGCCTTGATCACCGCAATTGAAACAGGTCCAATTAGCCATCCTTTGCTTCAACTCTTCTTCTCTTTTTGTCTTTGCGTCCGACTTTGTCTTCTCATCAGCTTTATCCGCGTCGATGGACTTTCTTGGAAAAGTTTTATTCTTAACGTTACCGATAGCCATGCACTCAACCGCTGTTGCCCCCTTATCTTCAAGATCGATCAATGATATTTCATCTGTCTGTTCCGTCACATCGGATTCTTTCACTTCAGACGCAAACGTTTGGCTTTGCATTGGTGTGAAGCGTCGAAGATCATTGGACAATTCGATTTGACGGAGCTGATGGTCCAGCGCCGCGACCGTTGGCCAGGACTGGGCGTGAGAAATCCATCGGAAATTTTCTTTAAGGCCATTTTGAATAATGGCTACCTTCTCCCTCTCATCGGTCATGTCTAACTCTTCGAATAATTGGCTCATCGCCGAAATATAGTCCATGCACGACTCATTTGCACGTTGAGTGCGACAACCCAACATTTGGGTATTTCGAAACTTGGTCAAATTCGTCTCGAAATGGCCCTTCAAACCGTGCTTTAACTCTTCCCAAGTTCGAAATTTGTCACCATAGGTGGAGTACCACGCGAGTGCTGGTCCATCCAACAAATGGATCATTCGCTGATGCACTTCTTCTAAAGAAATATTTTCGGAACGTGAAAAAATGTTTACTTTCTTGAAAAACGCTGTCAAGTCTTTTCATTCGAGCCGATAGTCTTTTTTGTCACCGCTGAACTTAAATGGCCAATTATGCACAGGTAAACTGTTTTTTCTTTGCTCCGCGTTACTGAATTGTGAACCATTTCGAGATTGATTTACTGAAAAATTAGTACGGGGCGGTGCGTAACCATTTGCATTCGAATTTATTTGAGCGTTTCTATTCTGATTTACGTTGGCTTGCGCATTCGCTACTGTTTGTGCCAGGACTTGTCGTTGGAATGCTTGCTGCTCTTCTTGCATTACCTGCATTTGCTGCATCATCGCGCCCATTCGAGTCAACGTTCGTTCCAGCAAACTATTCCCATTGTTTGCCTTTGCACTAGAAACCAAACCATTTCCTCCTGAGCGATCTCTTGCAACGGATTGGTTTGCATGGTTTGGAATAGTGCCAGCTACGGCTGAACCTCCGACATTTTGAATAACGGGGGCTCTTGGAGCCAAAACATTTGCAGCTGGATTGTCTACCGTGAAGGTACGTCGCTCTTCTTCATTATTATTTCCAATTCGATATGCAGTTCGATTCGCATTCAAATTTACGTTGCGCTCACGTGGATTACGCATGATTATTTTGCAGGTCAACCCGATTATCGTGGTTGGACAGAGTAATCAACGGCCGATCAGCGTTGTCGGCGAACTGTGTGCCGAGGGGTTCGGGTGCAAATGTGTTCTGGCCGACTACGTGACTACGATTTGTTTCATTATCATCTTCGATGGACACGAAACCTCTCAGAAAGTTGTGCTCTTTCTCATATTCTCGACCGATTGGAGTGATTGCTCCCGCAGTGCGTTGGAACACATTGCTGAGGCGAGCGTTATCACCATGTCTTGGTGTTGCGTTGAAATTGTCATCATTTTGGAGAGGCAAATCATCTCGATTTACTCTGGCCGGAAATTGCGAACTATTTACGTTGCCCATTTCTGGGTTTTCTGCGTTAAACAGTTGATTCAAATTTACACGCGCCACGCTCTCGCTTTGCTCCACTCGAGAATTAATAGCTTGTGTGGCAACTTGTTCGGTAGATGGAACGCTTTGCTGAACGATATTTCCATCAGTGGTAGCCGTGGAGGCCACTACTGGTTCACTATTTATTTGTTGGAGTGGATTGGCTGGCAACTGCGGTTGTTGTTGGTGTTGCGTTTCCACTTGATCCAAATTCAGTACATAATTCTCAATCAGGCTCGCTCGCTGAGCTCTTCTCAGTTGCTCTTGTTCGAGCTCTTCTGCCCTTGGCACAGTCGATGGATTTTGTCGCGAAATAGCTGCGATTAGTAACGGTCAAACATAGTACTAATTTGATCGAGGTCGCCACGGTTAAGACGGTTTTTTGCTCTTCTCCACTTACTTTCGAAACTAAATTTGATAAACGCCCCGAGATATGCAACCACAACGTCATGAAAAATTTCTGTGACTCTTCACTTCGATCTACTCCTTCCAATCGCGATTTTAACACGTCAAAATTTGCTCTCATATATCGTAACTCTTCTCCCACGGGACAAGTGAATTTAAACGGTTGCAGTGGTTGAAATCCGTTACGATTTTCTTGCACCAAACAGTCACGTAAACTTGCCGTTAAAACTCGTCGTTCACCGTGTATACTAACGCCACGGAGATTTAATTCATATCCGATTTCCGCGATGTCCACATGTTCAGGTTGGATGACAAACGGTGTACCATCTACATTATGGAACGAATGGTTCTCGAAATCTACTGATCTTTGCATTGCCATTGTGTTTTACTCTTCGCTCGACTTTCCAACTTCAAAAAATATATATCTTTTCGCCACCCAGGCACAGCTATTCGCTGATTTTAGTCGATGTATGTGTGTGAATTCGTGAAATTATAATGTTTTTAGTCGATGTATGTGTGTAAATGCGGGAAAACACTAAATACGCTTCAAGAAGTTGTACTATCTACTTAAATAAGGTAACAAAATTTTTCATGCCACATATATGTTAGTTACATGGTGCTTTTCCACCAATTTGCAAAAAGATGATCGAAATTCGCCGACATTTTCCGTAAAATTTGCTTAAATTATTTCCACTTTGCTTAAATTACTTTATCTTTTTCTTTTATTTTTATTTTATTTTCTATTCCAATGAATTACATGTACTCTCACCCCTTTCTAGTTCGCTGTGATTAACTTCACGCATCGAGACTTACTCCGAAATTGCCACTTTTTTACTCAAAATCGCTATTTGCTATGCGTTCGAATTTTTCTTACTGTGGATTTTACGTTAATTTATTTATTTCATCTGCCGTTTTCCAGTTGAAACGGTAAACAACCTCCACTCACTACAGTTTTACACGTGATTTTCTGTACCAGACTGAACTTATTGTATTTATTTTCCAAGCTTCTAAAATGCGCAAACAAATTTTGGTTGGTTTGGTCACGCTTGTTTTGATGATTTACTTCTTCTTTTTTTTTGATTTATAGCGTTACCACACAGTCAATTGCTCCGGTTTGGTGTCAAATGCTTTACTTTGGGATACTTGATATTTTATTTTTCTTATTTTACTAAATTAATTTTCTTTCAAAATTTGCAAAATGTTCCAGCAAAATTGTTCGAAAAACGAGTAAGTGCTAAATTTTTTCACTGCAATCATTTGCAGTGCCCTACCCCCCCTCGAAAAAATTGGCTTTCATGCATAATGTTAGTTACATGGTAAAAATGTGATATGGACCAACAAATCAATGTACATTATCGTGTTATTTTGTTTTCATCGTGTTTAAAAAAAAATATATCTCAACAATTCGCGACTTTGCTAAGCAATTCTCTTTTAACTTTTACTTTACTCTTGTTTAAATGCACATGGTTTGCTTTTTGGTCGTGTCAACTGATCAATTGAGGTTATGTCATCGGTTTTAACATGTAGTATTCATGTGTTCGGAAAAAATATGCGTAATGTTTTTTTCTTGTGTTTTTCTTAAATTTATTGGCTTTTTTCTTCCTTAATTACATCCTGTGCTTCTCTTCCAATAAGAACCAATGTATTTGACGTGACAGTGAATAGCGGTAGCGACTAAATAGGATCTGCGGTATATTTAGCAACTATTCAGCGGCGCGAATTTAAATATTTGACATTTAGTAGTTCAAACTATTTCGCAATAGTACGTAAGTTATAAGTGTCACACACAGCGTGCTTGTTACACATTTATATTCTCTTTCGTTATTGAATAAATTATATTTTTATGAAAATGCCCACAAAACGATATTGCAAAATTAAATTTTGTGAACATGAATTTGGTACTTTTTTGGAAAATATTTCATTCTTCAAGTAAGTTTTAAAATTTTCACACATTTTCCCCAAAACGCAAGTGAAGTATGTTAAGCAACATTGAATATATCGTTTTGGTTCGAACCATAATGATCATTATTGAAAAAAATTGTTTGGATGTTTATTAAAATAAAAAACACATTTACACAGAGTACCTAAAGAAGCTGAATTGAGGAACGTTGACAGAACGTCATGTAGTTCAGACAATCAACCACGCTGTCTAATTAGGCGCTACCGCTATCTCGCGCCGCTCAAAAGCACAAGTTGCTTAATTATCACGAATTTTTGATTCGGGCGCCATATGTTCTGGGTGCAAATAGCTCTTTGGACTTTTTTGATGACTTTACTTCAATTTACCTTTGACCTGATCATTTCCCTTGCGCATGACTTTACGAACACTTTTCATAGCTAAATGATATACGCAGTACGTTGATTTGCTTTTCGTTTTTTTATTCTTTTTTCTTTGCTTACTGCGCTACTCGGACGACTGTGACGGTTTTCTCGTATTCCTCAGTTTCGTTGCACGTTCTTCGGTTGTTTGGTCCAGGCTCTTCCGTCCAATACCGTGCCAATTCGATGTGACTGAGATGTAACTATGCCGTAGTGAAAAACCACTGGATACGACACACACATTAATTCTATTCATTCGTTGAAGTCTTTGCCAGTGGATAACTTACGCTTTTCCGCTGGTTTTTCTTCTTATCTCCTCTTTTCTTCTAGTCGTCCAATCAATTGGTTTTCGTGACTTTTCTTTTCCTTTCGTTTCGAGGTGACGTCTTGTCCGTTCAGCTGTTCGAGAGAAGACCGGTTTTTCTGTTTTTCTCTTGACAGTTTTTGTCGTGTCTCTCTCTTCGTATTTTTTCATGTGTCATTTTTATTTGTTCTCTCTCTTGTGTATGTGTCGCCATCTCTGTATCGCCGAGTAGCTCTAATTCACAATGTTTCTTACATCTAATTACAATCCATTTCATCATTTTTTTTGTTTAATTAATTTCTTTTCATTCTTATTCTAAATCGATTTACTGATCCAAATCACATTCCATCTGTATGAATACAAAAGTGATGTGTTGGGCTAAAGCCATCTTCGAAAATGGTTATTCGTTTATTGTGCGACGTTTCATATTTGTTAGGAAAATCAGCAAGCTGGAGAACTGCGCGTGTACACCAAAGGAATTTGTGTGTAGGTTGATATTCAAGTTATGAATTCATTTCAGAGTGACTAGAATTTACTTTAAAGGTACTTTTTTGTTCAATGCGTGATGTAGCGTTATCATGTATATATGAGTGGTTCATAACTTGAATATCAACCTACACACAAATTCCTTTGGTGTACACGCGCAGCGGTTTTTTCATTCCATCTGTATAAATACAAAAGTGATGTGTTGGGCTAAAGCCATCTTCGAAAATGGTTATTCGTTTATTGTGCGACGTTTCATATTTGTTAGGAAAATCATCAAGCTGGAGAACAAAAGAATTTAAAATGTTTTCGAACGTATTCCATTTTTTGCTATCAATTTACACAAATTGTATCAGCTACATGTGTCCATCAAAAGAATTTTGTTATTGAGCTTCATTTAGTGTCTGAATATGATTACACTATGCAACAATAAGAAACAACAACAGAGAAGGGAACTTATTTACAAATTTTTTTGGGCCCACTTAATCCAAATCTGGCGTTAGTTTGTCCTGGCACGTCTAGTTTTGAAGATGCGTTCATTGGTTTCCATATCAGATTTGGCTTAAGTGGTCCAAAAAAAACCTTGGAAATGAGTCTCCTCTTTTTGGGGAAATTTTTCTTTGAAATTTGTTGCATAGTATTAGTAGACCTCAATTCGTAAATTCCATAACTGAAAAATACCATAATTTTTAGAAAATTTAATAATTCCATAACTGAATTATACGTTGCAGTGCACGTGTCAGCTATTGGTAGATGAATGGTATAAAAGAGGCGCCACCGCATAGGGAAGACCAAACGAATTCAAAGTATCTCTTCTCAAATTATCATTGTGCAACAGGTTAAAACTCTGTTTGGTTGGCAAATTAAAATGAATCTACTACACGGTTTGTTTTTGGTGCTATTTATCGTTGAATTTTCGGTAAGTTTTTTCTATTCCTTCATCATTTTCATGTTCATCCAATAAAATACGATATTTCTGTAGAACTGAAAGTGAACACGAAATTTCTTTTTCTAGGAACTTCAAGGAAAACGTAAGACAAATTTTGTTTCCGTACACGCTTTTACTGATTCCAAGAGATTTTTCATTTTAAAATTTTAACTCTTTTTTCCAATGAACAGATGGCTTTTTCTCGCAAGCTCTTCTCAAGGGCGAAGTAATTGAAAACATGTCACAGGCAAAGTTTGTAGCTGGAATCTATGCCCCTAAAAGTAAGTCAGCTTTAGAATCAATTTTATTCTTTTTTCGTGTGAATTTTCGATTCAAATATTCTATCAATTTTGTGTGTGTTAATTTTTGCTTGTACTGAGACGAAACGATTTCATTACAGAATATTTGTATGCATTCAAAGACAAGTTAACTGATGCTGATAGAGAATCGGAGATTGTATGTACCGCATTTATTTTGTCAAAAACGGAAATTATCACGAATGCCCATTGTGTGGCTGGCGCTCCATATGCTTATGTGGTAGCTGGTACAAAAGTTGCATCAGACGAAAATCAAAAAATCGAAATCAAAGTCAAAAAAGAGAACTTGGCATATCATCCTCATTATAGTCATTTAATTGTTGGTGCATTTGATATTGCCAAAGTTACACTGAAAATGCCGTTAGAATTCAGCGATACCGTTGGCAGTATCAAACTCGTGGACAAGGATTACAAATTGAATAACTCATCAGAAGTGGTCACTGTCTATGGGTATGGCGTGTTGAACAACATCGGACCAACGATATTGAGGCGTTGCGATGCGAACTATATATCTGATGTCGAACGGGCCAACACATTCGACCCAGTTCAGACTTTGTACTTTACCACTGGCGAAGCTACGAACGATGGTGAAATTCTTACACCTGGTGATTCGGGTGGACCAGTCGTTTCAAAAACAAACGGCAAAATCGTGGGCATATCTGCAGGTATAAATGGAACAACTGGTGGCCGCGGAATGTTCCTTCCAATTACTCTATTCCTTGATTTTATCCATGATCCAAAGGTATCTAATCTCAATGCCCCAATTTGCATTTCAATAACGCGAACAAAATGTATTTTTGCTTTTATTTCAGAGCGTGAAACCACTTCCACCTTCGCTTACACCTAACGAAGCTAAATTCATAGCCGATATAGTGGTACCGGGAAGTAAGTGTGCATATCAAAATTTGAATTAAATCAATTGAGTGGTCTGGAATGAAAATGACTAAAGTTGAACCACTTATGGATAACCGTAACTCTTGGACTCTCAGGATTTGGCCAGATGCCAGTACTTCCTTTTTTATGTGCATCTGTAAAGTCATTCTGCCTATGTTTTGTATGGAATTTTACCACAACGCGAAGAAATTGGAGCGTTGGAATCAGGTCAAATCCTGAGAATCTAGGGATCAGCTGAAATTCCACCAGATTTGTATTCTAGGCCATCAAATCAGCTGGGTGTTAACACTCCCTTTGGGAGTGACAACACGGTCCATTTTGCCGATTTACCCAGCCGTTTTCGAGATATTTCCATGTGCAAAAATTTAATAATATTATATTCAATTGCATTGGCTTATATGAAAAAAACTCGAGCGTCGAAAACTTATGCTATTTCGCTCACACCTATGTGCAATTTTTACTCGTATTACAAGCTGTTGTGCTACGAACAATAGAGTCGCTCGCAGTACAGTATTATACAGTATTTCATGTGCCCAATCCAATGGTGTTATCGGCACATCGAAATTCGCGCTTCTTATCACTTAATTTTCACTCCGAAGCCAAATCACGACCGAAACCACCATTAAAATGATTCATCATTCCAATGGACTTGAAAGTGTATCGAACATTTTTGCTTCAATTAAAGTGAAACACGATTACTATAGTCCACAGATATTTTACGATTCACTTTCAAGCGAAGAGAATTTATGTTGCACTTTTAAAAATCAAGAATATTGTGATAAGCTTATCCATAAGTGGTTCAACTTTAGTCATTTTCATTCCTGACCACTCAATTTATTATCTGGTTTTTAAAGTCACTTTTAATCCAAACATATGTTTTAAGATTGCTGAGCATCTCAGCATTTCGTAAGGCACGGATATATCCGAGCATA
>NW_022598474.1:828-2144 GCF_009176505.1 Sitodiplosis mosellana | reverse complement strand
AAATGCCAACATGGAACTTTCAATTTTCTATGCCATTCGATTGTTTACATGACTTCCGCTGTTGGTAAAGTTGGCGTTGTATGCAGTCAGGGAAAAGAACGTCGCACACATCTTAAGAAGAATTTTTTTATTTTTCAGCCTTAATGAAAATAGAACATTTGGCTATTTTAAGTAGCACAATATATATATGTGCTTGAAGTAAATTCAATAGCAATTTTGAGAGGTACAAACAGACAGTTAGCGCCAAATTATTTTAATGTTTCCAATGACTGAACTTCAAGCAAATAACTGTGTCGGTGTCTGTGGTTGTGTGCGTGTGTTATGACAGATGACGTGTTGAGGAACGACACAACGACAGAAATTCTTTTTCGACTGAAAGTATTTGCTTGCATTCTATAGAGAAATTCTAGTTAACTTACCAATATAACAAATCTAGTATGCGAGTTCGAAATATAAAATAAGAATAATAATTGAGAATAGAAAGCTATATTCTGGAGCAGTTATTATATATAGTGTGTTTCAAAATTCAACAGACCATCAAGATAAGATTGATTAATTTCAACTAGTGCACAATAAAAAGCAAGTCAACAGCCGAAAATGGCATTGATGACGATGATAGCACGAGTTGTTGATGGCTTACCACTTGTTGGGACCATGACCGAAGATGAACAGGTAAGTAAAATATGAGATTTCATACAAATAATATTATATTGATGATTAATATGCGAAACATATTCAATTTTATTCAGTCAGGAAAGAGCGTGTTGGAATATCAAAATCAAGCCAAAATGCTATTCCGAAAATTGGGCCCACAATCACCCAATCAATGTAAGTATGGAAATAATATACAGATGTTCGTAGATTTTTATTAAATGAAACCAATGGGTTCAATTGAAACTACGACTCAATCTTCCGTTTCATTTCTCTTTCGACCAGGTTCGATTGAGACGGGCCCATATCTATTTCAGTAAGTATGGAAATAATTATCACCCTTCATTTTCAATTCATTAAAATTTCACTTCAGTTATTTGATTGAAAACGAGGTGTGCTACTTGGTAATGTGCGACAAGATATTTTCCAAACGTTCTGCATTCACATATTTGGAAGATTTGGCCCAAGAATTTCACAAAAACTATGGTCGGAAAGTTAATACCGTGACTCGTCCATACGCCTTCATAGAGTTCGACGTGTACATTCAAAAAACAAAGAAAAATCTGACAGATCGACGACGAAATATAAATTCCATTAATAACCAATTACAGGATGTGCAACGAATTATGGTAAAACAATGATAGTTTTCAAAAAGGATTTTTCCC
>NW_022598474.1:0-818 GCF_009176505.1 Sitodiplosis mosellana | reverse complement strand
AGCGCTTCCAGATTATCTCTGATTGGGTTCAAGCAATCGCGTAACAAATAATTTGCATACAACGTTCGACGGACAACGTGGAATAGACCCACAAAACATCGCTCTAAAAACCATTTTTTCGTATTCTACGGCCTTGAAAACGGATAGAAATCATGTATTTGGGGAGTCGAAAAAAGAGCCGGGGGGGTAAAATTTTTCCCCCGGGCAAAATTATTTTTCGCATTTGAAAATATACCATGAATCTTTGAATCTTTGAAACCCGTTTTTTGGCCTTGGAGGTGGGTTTTACCCCCCCTAATGGGGGGGTATTTGTTAGAAAACTTGGGGGTGATCTATCGATTGGAGTTACTTCCGATGCCCCCTGACCCTTCCTTGACCGATTTCCTGGGGGGGGGTAAATTTTTTGATTTGCAGGTCCTTAAAAAATGGTCTGGGGAGGGTCGGAGGGCAATATGGGTGGGTCCAATCGATGGATCTCGTCAAAGTACTCTGACAATGCCCCCCTATTTGGGGGGGTAAACCCACTCCCGAGCCCGAAAATCGCATTTGAAAATATACCATGAATCTTTGAATCATTGAAAACCGTTTTTTGGCCTTGGAGGTGGGTTTTACCCCCCTAATGGAGGGGTATTGTTAGGGTACTTTGACGAGATCTATCGATTAAACCCACCCATTTTGCCTTCTGACCCTCCACTGACCCTCTTTCGGGGACCTGCAAATCGAAAATATTATCTCCCTCAGTAAATTGGTCAGGGAAGGGTCGGCGGGCAACATTGGTGGGTCTAATCGATAAATATTGCAAAAGTAGTCTAACAAAT
>NW_022598473.1:528-1662 GCF_009176505.1 Sitodiplosis mosellana | reverse complement strand
TTTGCCCAAGTTTGACATAATGTATACATGTATATACACATCCGTTGGATGTTGATACTGATTGAACTACTATTTGATTTTAGTAAGTACGCGAACCATTTGTTGAAAAATTAAAATTTTTGGCGATTTTAGTTTCATTGAAATTTTCGGACAAATTTCGGCCAAAAAATTGTCCGTCCGTCCGAAAACGTGTCCGAACATTCGGACTGTCCGAATGTTCGGACAAAAAAGCGTGTCCGAAAGGTTTCGTGCAAAACCTGTCCGTGTCCGTTTGTCCGTTTGTCCGTGATAAAATGTTCGGACATTGTCCGAACTTTTCGGACGGACAAAATTTGTCCGTCCGAAATTTCTTTTTTTTCGGACGGACAAAATCTGTCCGTCCGAAAAAAAGTTTTCGGACGGACGGACGGACAAAAACGACTTTTTTCATTTTTTGTCCGTGTCCGTTGACAGCTTTAATTGTGTCATATCACTGGATCTATATCACATTGTTTCGTTACTCGAATATTTTTTCGTGTGTTTTATTTCAATTGATTCCCGAGCTATTGATGACGTCACTCGCATTTATCACATGATGCAAATTAAGTGATAAGGAGCGCGAATTTCGATGTGGTGATAACACCAATGGATTGGGGAAAAAAAACTATATGAGAATCGAAAAAAAAATTTAAACTTTTTTTTTCCATTTTTGCCTGTTTCGGATCGTCCACATGGTAAGTTTGTATGAAAACCTCGGAGCGCCGGTGTTTTACCCGTATTGTTATACACAACAACAAAGCAGTCTGCTTCACCGTAGAAAAGAAGTGCGCAGTAAGGAAACAAGAACGTACATGTTTTGACAACGTGGCTTCACTAGTGATTAAGAATGAACGTATTTTCTCGTTACATTTCTCATTACGTTCATTCATATTCGCTATAATGCAACGTTGCCGAAACCTGTACGTTCTTGTTTTCTTACTGCGCACTACTTTTCTACGTTGAAGCAGACTGCTTTGTTCATGCGTATAACAATACGGGTAAATCACTTTTTTGTCCGTGTCCGTTGACAGCTTTACTTTAATTGCCTTTGGTTGACCGGCTTTGGTTCACCGGCTTTGGTTGACCGGCTTTGGTTGACCGGCTTTGGTTGACCGG
>NW_022598473.1:0-518 GCF_009176505.1 Sitodiplosis mosellana | reverse complement strand
CCGGCTTTGGTTGACCGGCTTTGGTTGACCGGCTTTGGTTGACCGGCATATAAGCCATATATCAATGGATAGGGAATATCAAGGCCCATCATCTGGCAAAGTTTCATCAAGGTCTAACGTCCAGTTTCCCCGTAATAGGGCTTCAAAATTGAATTTCCAATACTTTTCTCTAATTTTCTTCATTACGACTTCAAATCGATACACTAGAGGTACCATTAACAGTGTTGACCGGCATATAAGCTATATACCGTTTGATACAGGATACCCAGGCCCATATTCTGGCACATTTTCATCAAGGTCCAACACCCAGTTTCCCCATAAAGAGGGTTGAAATAAAGCTGTCAACGGACACGGACAAAAAAGTGAAAAAGTTAATCGAATTCACGAGACGCCAAAATGTATTTCCATTCAAACGACTGATGATATCCTGATCGTCTGTAGCGTTTCCATGCCTTATTTTTCCTATTTTTTAGTGTTATTAGGAATTTATTTTTCCATGGACATTTTTGTATCGACTT
>NW_022598472.1:0-10670 GCF_009176505.1 Sitodiplosis mosellana | reverse complement strand
ATCTTATAGGACTTGAAAAACAAAATTTCGGTTCGACACATGCCAATCATATCCATAGAAAACGAAAACATTTGAATAAATATTCTTCGATAGAAGCATTGTCCACATTCCATTTTCTGACAAATTTCTGCACAGTAAATAAAATAAATGAGACCTAGCTTAAAGACAACTATTCTGTACCGTTATGAACGGTTTCGAAACGTAAATTTTCAAGGAATTATCGGCTGGCTTAAAAAAAAATTCTATTTGCTCAAGTAAACCATACTTGGTTCATAGTAAAGTTCGTCATATAAATTAGTTTTCCGCAAACTTTGTTTGTATGGAAAAGTATTGGTTTTACTAGCCAAAATTTCATGACATCTCCTCTTTCGGACCACTATAACGTCACGCCAAACTTCAAATAAAACGAATTACATATGTAATCCAAACTTTTCCGCTTCGCGGCAATTTGGTTTACCTCCCGCTTAAAAACAAAATTTCAATGAAAACTCGTTTCATAGTACTTCTGAGCTTAGAAAATAACTATTTTAACCATTTTCCATATAAAAATGTCATTTTCGAATAGAATTTCTAAAATTTCAAGAAATATCGGTTTTGGACCAAATTTATGGGCAAGTAGGTGCTTGGTTGTTCGAACGTTCCCATTATTTTTGCAAAAAAACATCAGTTTGCCTTGACCAAAACCCTAAAAAATGGCTTTTTGGGTGATTTTTCATACAAAAATGTCTTTTTCAGAGAAAATTTCCAAAAAAGTCGATTTTAGGCCAAATTTATGGGCAAGTAGGTGTTCAGTTGTTTAAAAGTTCCCATTATTTTTGCAAAAAAATATGAGTTTGCCTTGGCCAAAACCCTGAAAAATGGCTTTTTGGGCGATTTTTCTTACAAAAGTGTCATTTTACAAGCGTTTTCAGGTCATCAGTCGGAGGCTTATGATACGAAATTGATAAATCAGAATGGGCTCAAAATCAATCCAAAGCTTTGTCTTGACACATATTTCATAGTAAACAAAATATTTTTGGAAGCAGATAGGTCTTGATCGATAGGATTTGATCCCATCCACATTGTCTAGTGTACAGATATGTGCTTTTTGAAGTTTGGCGCGACGTTATAGTGGTCCGAAATAGGAGATGTCATGAAATGTTGGCTAGTAAAACCAATACTTCTCCTAACAAACAGTTTGCGGAAAAGTAATAAATGTGATTCGATTTGAAGTTTATTCAAAATTCCATTAATTCAAATAAAATCAGAACCAATTGCAATTTCAGCAAATGATAGACTGAAATTCTGTTTTAATAAAACTGTTGAAACTAAACAATTTGCCTTTTTTCCCAACATAAACTATCGATTTTTGATATTATTTTACATTTTTGCTCATTTCAATACAACATTTTGGATCTTATTCAATGTTTTCGAACAAAACGTTTTTTGACCGACAAAGTGTTGTGAAATGAAAAGAAAAGTAGTTAGAAGTTTCAACATATCGAGCATTCCACATGAAATTAGTTGAAAATTGGATCATCCATCTCCAAATTGGCTGGAAATTTGCATTTTTCGAGTATTCGTAGTGTAACTTTTTTTAAAACTCAGGGAATCGAAAAAATAGCTTGGTTGCAATTGAAATCTAATTGAGAAGTATTCAATACATTGCCAAACCACTGGTATATATACCATTCCTTGTGATACTGAGAGCGATATCGCAATCACTGATAATTTTCACTTGAAATGTGTTGAAGTTTACTAACAGGCAGATAACTTAGGTTGAAACACACGAAATGAGCGTTTGAATGTGGTCTCTTAAATGATTGAAGCGCTTCTCATATGAAAACGGCCGCATTTGGAAATAAATCTGATAAATTTTGCCTTGATGGTGAATCTCCATTGGTGGTTATAAAAATCACTATAGTGATAAACCATCACTTGACCATGACCATACTATAAAATTGAGAGCTATGTATGAATTGTTTGGTTTACGGTACATGTTGCTTGATGTTTCGAGATAATGAAACTCAATTTTTGAAAAATTACTGACTTTGAACAAATTGTGGGTTTATTTTAGTGCCGTTACGGAATATTCTTTCAACAAATGAATCAATAGGCATGTAATAAATATGAGTCTCCTGTGCTGCTCTATCAATGAAATCACCACCAAATTGAACAACAGGTTGCTGAGATTAAATTCCTTTGCTGAGTCAAGCAACCTGTTGTTCAATTTGGTGGTGATTTCATTGATAGAGCAGCACAGGAGACTCATATTTATTACATGCCTATTGATTCATTTGTTGAAAGAATATTCCGTAACGGCACAAAAATAAACCCATAATTTGTTCAAAAATTGTTTTGGCGATAAGAATCAACTCAACAACAGTGAAGCAAAAGTTAGCCATTACTTTGTTTTGTACATTGAACACGCGGCAAGATGCGGTGGTATAATATGGATTCATATTTGTAGATGCCAGAAATGGAGTATATGTATATTAATTCGTTGTATTTACTGTACTCCGGAACGGTATACATACATTGATATACCTTTGCGTTCGCTGTCACAAAAGTAGTAGCTGACGCATGCGCTCAACGCGTTAAATGCAAAGGTATACGTTTTAGTATAGACCGATACACATTTCCATACATTTGTGGTAAACGATGAACCATCTCTGGTAAGTGCACTTCACTTAAATCAATCTGGAGATATGGTTAGAAAATATTCCAAATCCGTTCATGTTCCAAAAGCGTAAATAATCGACACGTTTTGTTTATCAATCAATTGCAATTACGTAGAAACAGAGAATCTCTGCCTCAGAGTTTTGTCCCCAACGAATTATTTCAAGTGTTTTGATTTATTGATACAAAATATTTTCAAGTTGAAAAATTGTCTACTCAGAAATTATGGAACGATAAGATTAAATTACTCTCCTTTCTACGATTGAGAATAGAATTAACCTTCACTCTGTGCATGCGTCTCACACCATATTCCCGTGTATTGGGGCGTACAGCGCTTGTAACACATTTTTTATGAATACTGGACTGTGATAAGAGATAAATATATGGTATTTTTGATGAAGTTGTAGGGAACCTTGAACACTACAACTTTGCTGAAGACATTAAGTCGTTATCTCTTATCAGTTACGCGAAAAATGATAAGAAAAAACTCGCAATTTTTGTGGTTTTTAGCGGTACTGATAAGAGATAACGAAATGATGTCTTCGGAAAAATTGTAGTACTCAACCTGCTCTACAACTTTGCCGAAGACTTCGTGAATGATAAGATAAAAAATGATAAGAGAAATGTCGCGTTTTTCGCGGATTCCGCGTAACTGATAAGAGATAAATGATATTTGTCTTTAGCGAATCTTAAGTACTACAACTTTGCTGAAGACACAATTCCGTTGTTGAAATTTTGGAAAAAATTACTGACTTTGAACCAATGATGAATCTGTTTTGTCCCATTGCGAATTGCGAAAATCTTTTTCACAAACAAATCAATAAACTTGCAGCACTGTAATGTGCCCAATCTATCAATTTGGTAATAAAGAAGCAAATAATTCTTCGATTATGGAACATTTGACAATATGGGTATGTCCTTCTTCAGTAGAGAAATCTATTGACGTATCATGTCTTTTAATTCAATGTCAATATCAAATCTTCCATCGATTGAAATGCGTAAACAACTGATTGCATAGTCATTGTTATTGCGGGCCTATATAAGCAGCTAGTTTTCTACGATAGATTCAGTTCAAATTAAACGCTCGATTTCAATTACTGAAGCAGAACAAATAAGATAAACCAAAATGAAATTCGCAATTTGTGTGGTTTTGGTCAGTTTGTGTGTCTTTGCCGGTGCTAGGCCTTACGAGACATCTTGGGGAGACGTCCACAAACCAGAACTTGGCCGCCGGATATTGCACAAGGCAATAGCAGAGGGAGAGCGTCTAGCAACATATACGTTTACCTACCCAATGGTAATGTGCTTTACTCTTATTCAATATTAATTTCTTTCTTCTAATCGCTCGATACAGTCTGAATATTAATTCATTTTATCGCAAATGAATTTGGTCAAATCCGTTTTTTTTTACCAAGAATATTTGTTGTTGAAAACAACTTTCGATAATCTTAATTAAAAACGATACTTATTTTCATTGAACTAATTAGCTAATTTATTTTCGCAGGAACCATCAAAACTTCCAATCTGTGGAGTGAGACAGATCGATCGAAATCCACCAACTAAAGTTGAATTTGTGAAGGGCAACATCGGTGATCATCAAATCACTATAAAAGTTACAGCTGCCAAAGGTCACGATTTGAGTACTGTATTCGTTTTTTACGTCGACAAATGGCCAACAAAGTTTTTTGGCTCCTGATTTTCTGTCAACTTTCTGGGTGTTGAATCTGTCGAAATTTTTAAACTAGCTTGTAAATTTTAAACTAAAGTATTTTTTTTTTCATTGAGAATTAAAATGAATTCGATTATATGACACGTTAAATTCGATTGTTTGATTTCATCATTTATTTGAATTGGGTCGTTTGATACCTGTTGGCTTGTAGCATAAACGATGGTTAAAATTATCACGGAATCAAATAGAATCTCTAGTGGAGCGTTAACACCTACATACACGAGTTCCATTTATGTTTTACCTCTCCATTTCCGTCCATGCTTCCACGTTGCTTCCACCACTGTTTACGTACAAAAATTTTGCTTTCCAGCGAATATATGCCGATTGAACTCATCATCCTCCTTCCAATAAATGAATAAAGAATTCTCCTCATTCTCTCCAATCACAGGCTGTGATTCACAGCCTTTTTGAGATTGTTTCTCATAAGTATTGAATATGAATTCCATTCAAACACTCTTCATTTCATTTAAGCCATCTCTTTCATTCAATTACTCTTCGACATCGAAATAATAAGCTTAAAAGAAGCAAGGCATTCAATTGAGATATAATTGGAACAATTAAAATTCGTTCATGTTCCTAAAACGACACGTTTTGTTTATCAAGCTATTGAAATTACGTCGAAACAGAGAATCTCTGATTCAGAGTTTGTCCCCAACGAATTATTTCAAGTGTTTTGATTTATTGATACAAAATATTTTCAAGTTGAAAAATGGTTTACTAAGCAATTAGGGAATGATAAGATTAGATTGCTTTTCTTATTGCGATTGAGAATAGAGCTACATTAAAAAGTGTTTAAAAAGGTGAGCTGAGGAGGTGCGAAACACGTAGTTATTTTCTGGTGACGTCACTATCTATCAAAGGGAGTGAGAAGCGAAGAACTCAATACAATGTCATTATCAAATGTTCCATCAATTAGAAAAAGCACCCATAAATACTGTGTGACTTTGACATTAGGAAACTAATGTTCAATTTCAGTTAAACTTTGGATTCATACCAGGCCTTAAGATGTGGAATTGAAACTATAAACTCAGATATTACCACTAAATGAAATCAGACTAGCGTTTGTATGTGAGACTCCTGTAATAATTTTTTTTCTGAAATTATCTTGTTATTTATGAAGAAGCACACAGAAATAATTTTGTTTTTACTTGAGACCAAGTGTCTCAACTTTTCCGTTCGTGTGCCGTCGTTGTCGTTGTCGTTGGTGTTTGTTAACACGATAACTCAAAAAATAATTCAGATAATCAAAATCTGGAAATGCCAAAAGTTGTTTTATTCGAAGAACTTAGTTTAAGTTCGAAGATGAGCCATTTTTGATTTGATCCTGGGGTACTTGCCCTAAGAAAAACCTAAAAAAAATTGACACTTTTGTATGGGAGGTACCCGTAAATCGACTCCGATTAGCTTCAAACTTTCTGGAATTTCATTTTTGGGAGAAAAATAAGATTCTGAAAGTTTGAAATCAATCGGAATCGATTTACGGGTACCTCCCATACAAATTTTTTGAAATTTTGACTAAAATTACCGATTTTTGGACAATTTTGTATGGGAGGTACCCGTTAATCGATTCTGAAGGCTTCAAACTTTCTGAGGTTTTATTTTTTTAAAGAAAAATTAGATTTTTAAAGTTTCATGTTGATCGCATTTGCAGAAGTTTGATTTTTGGCCCTCAATTTTTGTCGAAATTTTCTTGGAAAAAATTGAGGGGCAAAAACCAAACTTCTGCAAATGCGATCAATATGAAACTTTCAGAATCTTATTTTTTCTTCAAAAAATGAAACCTCAGAAAGTTTAAAGCCAATAAGAATCGGTTTACGGGTACCTCTCATACAAATTTGTCGAAGTTTTAGTTAAAGTGACCGATTTTTCACATTATTTTTATTATTATATTTTAAGTGAAAATATAATAATGAAAATAAAGTGAAAAATCGGTCACTTTAACTAAAACTTCGACAATTCTGTATGAGAGGTACCCGTAAACCGATCCTCATTGGCTTTAAACTTTATGAGGTTTCATTTTTTGGAGAAAAAATAAGATTCTGAAAGTTCCATGTTGATGACATTTGCAGAAGTTTGATTTTTTGTCCTCAATTTTTAGTATACTGTATAGCAAACTCGAAACTACTCAAAACACTCAGTAGACGTTGACAGTTCTTCGACAGTATACACATTAAACTGAACCAAATGGCACCGAGTAGCACTGAGTAGATTCTAGTATCGACGAGCGTTTGTCGAGTAAGAATTCGTGTCTAACCCTTTGGGTCAATTGAAGTTTGTGTGTCATTTTCATCCAAAAAACGTGTAACCAAATGCTCCACATTAAATATCAATCCATTCGAATAGTTCCACTTGACCATTCAAAGACGTTACGTTGACATCAAGTAATGACTAATGATTTATTAGAAGATTTATTTCATTGACAGAAGCAAGTTTTATTTCATTTAGATTTAATCAAACTTTTATTTGATGAACTTCAATTAAGAATTACATTTTTTTAGGCATTTAAATTCGCAAAATTTCAATTTGATAAGTTAACCAAACGGTCGATGGAAGAATGTAATTAAAATCTATCTTTTATTTTGTCCAAATTAAGCTAATAATGTTTTTCATGACAATTTTTGGTGAAAAATTCTCCTTTCTTCATTTACAATTCAGTTGGTTTTTTTTAGAAAAAGTAAAAATAAAACTGTCAATGTTGATACAGTGAATTTAAATATCGTTGGGTTCTCGATTTGATACTGAATTATTGTGAATTGGTTTGCTATTGAAATTACATTGAATTTTTCGTTGTCTTCTCATTGGTTTTGAAATGGGAAGATTCACTGTAGCAGTTGCGTTAAGTCGTTGAGACTTCATTCGGAGTCGTTGTTTCGACGTTCCAGTTGAACATAGCCCATGTCATCGATGGATGTTTGCCATTTTTTCCTCAACAACAGGCATAGACCTTCGTATTCCGAGCGATCACGAAGTTTGAATTGGAGTTTTTCCAGCGAATGGTATCTGTCTAGAAGGTAGATAACACCAGCAACAGAACACGTAACACGATTCAAATTGAATATCTTCAGTGAAGGTAATGCCTTGCCAAATTGCCACAATTCAACATCATCCTCCTCTTCGAAGCTCAAAGAAAGTTCGGTTATTGTTGGGTGTGTGCTTATGAACTTTAACAAGTGCTTGTTCAGTTTTCTTGCTCGAAGTGTAAGTACCTTTAGACGACCAAATGACAGTGGAATTGCTTGGGTGTCAGTATCACCTGGATGGAAGTTGACTTCGAGTTTTTGTGCACGTCTTTTGAAGTACATTTCATGCACGATCAGAACAGAGCAGCGTTCATACCACTTGATGTCCAGATCTTCCACAAACTGTAGATATTTGCTGACGCTACGGAGAAACTTGGCATTCACGTTGTAAAAAGCTACGCTTCGCAGTTGTGGATTTAAGTACAAAGCAATTCCAACACTGGTTGTGTCAAATATATCCGCCGCTACACCCATTAGAATAGAGGAGAGGGTTGGAAAGTCGATCGTTAAATGTTCCAAGTGAGGAAATGGCATCATTAAGCATTTCAAATTATTCGATTTAGTTTCATTTAGGATCTTTAGACATCGAATTTGCGGGAACCATTTGTAAATATCCCTCAATTGTTCGTTCAAATGGCAATCGCTGAACTCAAGCACCTCTACTTTTGAAAATGGCTTCTTGAAGTCATCCATTCTATTTTTTTTTAGAGCGACTTGAAATGTTCAATTCAATCAAAGTATCAGCGCAGTATTCGTTCAAATGACAAAGCAGCTCGTCATCATCAAATTCCATTTGAAATTTCTTGATCAGATGTCCAAAACAGTGCAGAAAATTCAAGCAAACTGTAATATCACCTATGGAAATGATGCCATTTTGATACTCAATCGTTTGATCATATGATGGGCTGCATTTCACCGTTTCCAATTGGAATTTAGCCAGAAATACGGTTTCAATAGCCATTTTTCTTTGAGCATTTGATTCAGCAGCTTGCAAAAGGTCCTCGAGTTCCATGTGGATAAGAACGTTGAAGACATCATCAAGATCCTCTTCTCCTGAATCGCTCGATTCCATAGTCATGGAATTAGATAAAGATTGTGAGATGTTTTCGTCATCTGTTGTTTCCATTATCTCAGGTTCAATGGTTTCAGACGACGGTGCATTTCCATCAGACTGTGTGTTTTCAATTGACCCAGTACTTTCGATCAACTCCTCGAAATCACCCGGTTCATCCTCATTTATAGTATTGATCGTTCGATTCACTTCAACATATGGTCGTGTTTCGGTTGCTTGCCATTCGTTGCTCAAACTTTTCTCGAACTCTTCAAATGTTGAATCACTTTCATCCTCTCCAAATCGAAACTTCAAACTTTTCAGAGATTTACATTGTTTTATGAAGTCAAGCGCTTCATTTGCTGAAAATTCACAGTAACAGAAGTCAATTTGGGTTAGTGTGGAACATGCTCTGGCCAGTTGCATTTTATCTACTGTTTTCATCGCGGGTGAATCGTTATCAAAAATATTCAGTGTTAATTTATCCAAGGACAAATGATTGTTGATAAAGTCATACAATTCGTGCAACATCCCACATTCATCGTTCCATTTACAATTCACCGTTTTGAATGTAAACTCCTTGAGTTGATCGCATAATAGTGGAATTGATGGCACCAAATCACTTCCATGTGAATATTTGATTGAAAGTATTTTCAGGTGTTTGAATTTAGCTTTCGAAACATCTGCTTGAAATACTTCGTTGTCCAAGTCAAATTCAAGGGTTTCCAGAAGTTGTAAGTGGTGGCTTGCATTTCGAAGAAAAGCTCCATCCAATTTTATACTGCCATCAATTTTCAATTTCAACAAATTTGGATTCATGCGCAATGTTTGAGCTACATTTGATTTAGTAAACGATTTCCAGTGGTCCAACCAGAATTCCAATTCTTTTAAGTGTGGGAAAGGAGCCTCGATACACCTGCGTTCAGAGAATTCATTATAGCTGGAAAATACCAAACGACGCATCATCGGGAACCATCGATTGAAATCGGTTGAGTTGCTTGACAGAGTACAATGTTCAAATTTAATCGTCTCAATTTTTGTGAACGGCTTTTTAAAGTGATTCATGATGTATGTTGGGGCATCTTTAATTTTCAATTCAATCAATGAGTCGGCACAGTACTCGTTCACACAACGATCTATTTCGATACAATTCTCTGGACTAATCATCCAGTAAACAATATCCAGTTTTGTGATCATATGCCCGAAAAAACGTAGCACTTTGATCCAATTTTCTATACTCAGATCAGAATGATTATTTAAGTACAACCAATCCGTTCCATATTTTTGAGCAAATACCATCTCGATGGCTTTCTTTCTTCGGTAGCTCAATTCGGTCTGTGTCAAAAGTTTATTCAATATCAAATTGTCAAGATCTACGTTGTTTTCAAGTGATGGACTGGACGATCGTTCGGTTATTCTGCTGCATTCCACTTCTTCTTCGCTTACATCCTCGGAATTTGTCAAATGTTGGTCGTCTTCACCAGAATCGGTTGACATATAGCCAATATCAGAAGGTCCCACTTCCACCGCATCTTCGGCTTCATTTAAAACTTCGACAACTTCTTGTCTTTGACATTTCGGATTTTGTTCATTGTCTTCTTCTCTTTGCCGTTTCTGGCTCGTTTTGGTGCTTGCATCAGCCATACCAATTGTTTGCTGATATCCAAACTAGAAATTAATCGGAAAAAAGAACGACATTTAAAATATCAACGAGTCAGTTTTACTTTTGCATGAATAGCGAAACGCACTTTTTAAGGTTAGGTGGCAACAATGACATGGGATATTGAATGTATGTTTGAATGAAATTCTCTTGTTCATTGACCCTTGACCAAATACAACTAATAGTTTTTAAAATTCGATCAATTATTTTGAAAGCAATTGATTTTGTAGACTATGGTTGAAAATAACAAAATTCCTAGCAATTATGATTTCCAGCTAGATTCTTTTCATCGGACATTTGCCATGTGCTCTAAACACTTACTCACCTTTGGAAGATTTGTGAGAAAAAATCTCGTTTTCGATGTGCAATTCAAAGTTGTTCAAAAGATTTCGTTTTATTTAACCGAATATGCGTAAGAATAATGAATTTCTATCGGAAACAAATGCAATGGTTCAATTATTTTAGATTATTTAAGGATTTAGTTCACTGTATCAAAAGCTATGACAGCAGTAGTGTGAGAGAACATGGTTTGAAAGCGCGAGTTTTTTTTTT
>NW_022598471.1:0-3216 GCF_009176505.1 Sitodiplosis mosellana | reverse complement strand
TACTCTTTTGATTTTCTGTCCATCAATAAAATAATCATTCAAAATGGGGCTACGACGATGTGAAAATGTCATGATACAACATTTCGAGATGTGCATATCACAATAATGTCGCCAACCTCTTAATCGGTAAGTAAAAGAAACCACATTAATATTGCAAAACAATTGGAATAGATTCAATATGCTGCCAACAATGGTAATGTTGAATATTTTTCTTTTCCGTACACTTTGTTAAGGGAATTGAAATGGAAAGATTTTTTCAATATTTATTTAACCCTCAACTGCATGAATTTTTCCCAGAGCTGGGAAGTTTTTCCTGGTTTATTTTGATGAATAATTAACGGAAAAAATATTGGTTTTTCCGAAAAATGAAGAAAAATGTGAAAATTGGGTGGAAAACTGTCGCCCGCCAAAAGGCGGTTTCATGCAGGAAATACATAAAAAATTCGAAATTTTGTTTCTAATTTTTCAATGAAAATATCAAACTTGATTTAGAAAATGAATGAAAAATGAACAAAAACTGAAGATTGCATTGATTGGGTATGAAAATCATGGAAGGAGGTTGAGTTTTATTTGACATTGTGTACATAACCTTGTGTTTCAGAAATTGCATCTATTTTTGCCGTCCCAATCTAAAACAAGACACCAATTGCCCCAAATTGTCAAACCGAACTTTACCTTTTAGTGAGTTCGTTTTCTTCTGAGGTTTTTGCGAAATTGGCTCCGGCCTGGACGCTTCAGAGCGTCTATTCCCATACAACACATAACTTTGATGGTCATTGCAAGCAATACAATTTGGCACTGTAAATGCGTTGCAATAACGCTTCAGGCGCCTGAGTTAGCAAATTCAGCTCAGCTTAAGTCAGGAAGCAGTGAAATAGCACTCTCTTATTGAATGTGTTTCGTCGAATCATGATTGAGCTATGAAAAATTGTATGCATATCAAATATTACCACTGCAATTCGAGTTCTAAAAATTTTCAATCTTCGAAAAAAAACGGTCTTTCCTGCATGAAACCGCCTTCAGGCGGGCTTCAAAAAATGAGGGGAAAGCTCTCGTGAAAATGGAAAATTCTGGAAAATTTTGGTTGATTCGTGGAGAAAAAACTCCAATTTTATCATAAAAGAATTCCCGGCGCCAGGAAATAACAAAAAGAGGGCATCTCACTCACCGGCGTTGGCGTTACTCAAACAGAATAATTTGTATAGAAGAAAAAAGAAGAAGTTTCACGTTGATCGCGATTCACATTTGCATAAGTTTTCTTGAAATTTCCTTGAAATTTATTTTGTATGGGATGTGTAATCGATTCCGATTGACTTCAAACTCTCAGATTCTTATTTTTTCGCCATAAATCTTAGAAAGTTTAAAGCCATTCGGAATCGATTTACAAGTACCTCCCATACGAAATTGTCAAAATTTCGACTAAAATGACCGATTTTCACTAATAATGTTACTACAAAATATGCTATTTAATACAAAATATGAAAAAAAAGTACGAACAATTGTACGGAAAAGTACGGGATTACGAATGTAATTCTCTTTATATTTTCACAAAACAAGAAATTGTTTGATCTTTAGTCGATCTGTATTTTCCAGGTGGCGAATAGCTGAATAATCGGATGATTTCCTTCGATTCCCGTTTTCGATTGTCCTGTAGAAGAATTATTCCAATAAATTTTTTGTCAATCTTTGACCATATCAATTTGTGTGGTCAACAATATTAGTATTGTTGCTTTGTTCAACCATCAACTTTTCTGTTACGCTTTTAAATAGAAGATATCATTTTGCTGCATTTGTGCAACCTTAACTGTTTGTATGTAATAAGTAGGTATCACTAGAAAAATAAACTTTCCTCAACCAGTGTCAATCACAATTACAACGTAGTTTCAATGCATACTTACTCTCTGAAAAATACCAGAATTTCGAATGTCGAATTGCGGCGAATGCAATAAATAAAATTGAAAAGCGCACGCTCGCGCTGTTCACATCAAAAGAAGCCAACTTACAATTAATAAACGCACATGACCCAAAGCAACGAGAGATCAATAAATTGCCGTTTGCATTTTTATGCCACAAATGAAACTGAAATCGAATTATTACCTCACATTGGCCGCACACCATTGTTCGTGACGCTTTCAATTGTTGTGAAATGAAAATGAACGAAAAACTTTCAAAAACACGACAATTTATCAATTGAAAAGCAGAAAATAGTAATTGGCTACTAATTATACGATAGATTCTCGATATTCTTTGGTTTTTCTTCGTTTTTGTCATGGCTCGTTCGTTTGAACGCAGCGTTTTTTTTGTCAGTTCTTCCTGTGTTGAAGCAGACAAAAAAGTGAGTTGAAAATACCATAAATTGAGACTGGTTCCTAGCGACAGCAATGGCAAAACGGGAAAAACATAGATAAAAACATCTTGGCGTCTGGTGTGTTGCGTAGTGTTGAATCATTGCTGTTGAAAACAGTGTTACCACAGCTATAATATTATTGTGTCAAATCAACTGTATCAACTTCATGTTGAATTCTCATTCCAATCAGTTCACTACAAACCATGCAATAAATCACACGCTTAACAGCGCATACTAAATCGTCTGTCTTTTCTTATTTCGCCATCGCTATACACAATCATTCTCAAGTGGTTATGGGCCTAGCAGAGCGAAAGAGATAGAAATCGAAGTACAGTATGTGTCAAACTCGATTCCCTAATGTGAACCGGCCATAACTTTTTCTGCTTATGTGGCAGATGTCATTTCTATGGCGTTTTGTTTAGTACTCGACAGTAGAATTTCAACCATGTCGCAATACACACCATCCGAACGTTCTGATATCGTAGAGCTGTACAATGTACAGTGTACATTGAAAATCAAAAGTCAATTGTTTTGACTCAACGTGCATTTCGTGCAAAATTTCCTCGGAAAAATGCACCTGATCCGAAGACAATTCGTGCATTATATTCAAAATTCAAGTGCAGTGGTGTTATCTGCAATGTTTTACGTGGTTCCATAGAGCGCAGAGCACGATCAAACACAAACATCACCATCGCACAGGACCTTGTAGCGGAAAATCCAAATCTTTCGACTCGACGCGGGGCTCAGGCATTGGGCATTAGTAACAAGTCGATGCAACGTATTTTACGGATGGATTTGCAGTGGTTTCCTTACCGGATTAAAATGGTGCAACAATTGAAGGTGGAAGACTATCCCAGACGTTTGCAGTA
>NW_022598470.1:0-3491 GCF_009176505.1 Sitodiplosis mosellana | reverse complement strand
TTTATCGGTCGAAATTATTTTTCAGGTCGTAACGATGTTGCTGAACTTCTACTCAGTAAAGGAGCTAATTATGAAATGGGAAATAATTGGAATTATAAACCCCTTCATTTAGCTGCTTTGAATGGTAATGTTGATTATTTGCTCTCACTAAATAGGAAAACATTTTTATTTTTTTCATCGATCTGTGTTATTTTTCAGGTCACAAGAATGTTGCTGAACTTCTCATTAGTAAAGGAGCCAATGTTAATAGTGAAAATACTGCAAAAGACACACCTCTTCATTTAGCTGCTCGGAATGGTAATAATTGGATACTTGTCTCCACCAATAGAAGACTGATTTGATCTTATTTATCGGTCGAAATTATTTTTCAGGTCGTAACGATGTTGCTGAACTACTACTCAGTAAAGGAGCTAATTATGAATTGAAAAATCATTGGAATAATACACCCCTCCATTTAGCTGCTACGAATGGTAATGTTGATTATTTGTTCTCACTAAATAGGAAGACTATTTTTTTCATTGATATGTTATTTTTCAGGTCACAAGAATGTTGCTGAACTTCTCATCCGTAAAGGAGCAAATGTTGATGTTGAAAATAATTCGAATGTGACACCTCTTAAAATAGCTGTTAACAATGGTAAAGCTGACTAAATAAGATATCGCTTTGATCTTTTCCATTGATCTCTATTATTATTGCTCAGGTCACGATGATGTCACCAAACTTTTTATCGGTAAAGGAAACAAAAATTAATATTGCAGAGCAATTGGAATAGATTCATTGGCTACTAACAATGGTAATGTCGTATTTTTTTTTCTCACAAAATAAGACATTTGTTTGACCTTTTTGATCGATGTGTATTTTTCAGGTGACCAATAGCTGAACCAATTTAGCTGAATAATCGGATGATTTCCTTCGATTCCCCTTTTCGATTGTAGTGTAGAATTAATTTCAAAACCAATATTGTTGCTTTGTTGGACCATCGATTAATATTCCGTCAAAAAACAGCTCAAGTTAATTGTCTTTTTGATTGCTTACGATATAGGTATTGGTATAGAGTGGATTTTTTTCTTCAAATTTTCGTGACCTCAACGTGCATCTGTGCTAAATTTGAACGCGATTTGTATGAGTAATATGCCGTAGGCAAAATTCAAGAACGAAAATAAACTATACAGAATAAATGATAAAAAATAATCTAAATTTCAATCTTGTTTGAACAATGTTGGTTGCTCTTGTTCACTTTCAAGTCAAATAAGAATTTGGTTCACTCTAGAGTATAGAGTCTACGCGGATGGGTTCAATTTTTCTTGATACAGCGTCAGACGTCAATGCAGAAAGAATTCTTTTTCTTGGTTATTATCTACTGAAGATTTATGCACGTAAAGTGATAATTGCGTGCAAAATCCCACTTCATATATGATGCGGTTGAAATGAACTTGAGACTTTCGTCGCTCAATACACAGATACGAAACAAAAATAAAGCAATCCATTAAAATGGAACATGGAAAAGAAATCTTTTCAGGAATGAACAAAGAAATTAATAATAAACAGTATTCAAGCAAAGTAACATTAGCTTCAGCAAGCAGGTTTTTTATCATTATTTCACAATGTTAAAAAGTCAGTTAATGCAAATTCAACCAAAAGTAAATTTAATAAAATTTATAAAAAGAATTACATTGGTAATCCCGAACTTTTCCGTACCGTTGGCCTTCGTTGTCCGTAGGTACTTTTGGTTATTTTTTGTGAATTTTCTTGAAATAAAGGCAGTGAAAATATAATAACACTGTGCAACATTTTTTCGGTCATGGATGAGGGACTCACTTTAACCAATCGCTTCTGAAAGTACTCATCAAAACTAGAAATTCTGCATCATTCGTTTTGCCAAGTTGGTTGACAGGTGAATTTATATGAATTTTTGCATTTTTGGCTCAAACTGGATTTTGAGCACTTTTGCGATATTTTCACAAGGCTATTTCTCGGTAAACCGTAAGGAATATTGTTTTTGTGTCTTCAGCAAAGTTGTAGGTATTGAATCAGAGAAAAAAAATGCAGAACAAACTTACCCCAAAAAAGGCATCTAGGGCCTCAAAATCGCAAAAATGCCCATTTTTTACCATTTTTCAACCATAACTCGCAGCTTATTCAATTTTTATGGCCACTGTCTTCATTAATTTTGTGGCCAACGTATAACTGGACAACTTTGCTCAACATACTAGCCCAGAAAAATCATGTTCTATCTAACTTTTTGGCTCAAAATCACTCTTTGGTACCAAAAATGGTCATTTTGTTGTGAATTTTGGCCTATTACATGCAAATATCTATATATCTTTCCACATTTTTTGCTTGAATTTTTGTTAAAGTGTCTCCATGGATAATGTGAACTTGTTTTCTAGCTATTTTAGTGGAAAAGTTCACTAATTTGTAGGTATATTTCTAGTTTTGGACCAATTTTTGAGCGTTTGGTGGACATTTGGCCAAATGAAGTCATGAAAACAGCCATATTTCAGTTTCTAATGTATGCTACGCTAAAGCGTATCTTCACAGCTAAAAAATTGGGCCAATACGATTCGCCTATGATGTCCAGTTTTGAAGTTATGGCTTCCCAAGTGATGACATGCTCATTTTTTACACTATTTTGGCCTTTATTATCACTTGAGCAGCCATAAGTGCCCTAACAAATGTCATAGGCAGGTCGCATTAGCCTAATTTTTCAGCTATGAACATCAGCTTTAAAATGCCATACCGCTTAAACTGAAATATATCATCTGTCATGACTCAATGTTCGACAAACCACCAAAAATTGGTCCAAAAAACAAATTTTTTCCATAAAAATGAATTTATTTCCTCTCAAATATTGAAAAAATAGTACATTTAAGCTTATATTATCTGTACCAATGTTTGAGTAATTTTTAGAGATGTTTTTCAATGTATATGAGTGAAAAATATGATTTTTGGGACCATTTTTGGAGGTTGTGGGCAGATTGAGGCAGATTAGACCATGACAGATGATATATTTCAGTTTAAGCGGTATGGCATTTTAAAGCTGATGTTCATAGCTGAAAAATAAGGCTAATGCGACCTGCCTATGATATTTGGTAGGGCACTTATCATCGGCGTGACATGCTTCATACAAACGGAATTTCGTACAAGCAGCGCCCGTGTACTTCGTTGTGGAAAAAAAGTGAAGCTTGCTTGTCACCAATATTGATGTTCACGAACATCAAATTGTTTATGCGTTATTTCGCCCATTTTATGAACTGGAAATGAAAAGTTCTTCAATTTCTAGCAAATTTCACATATGAATTCATAAACACATCGAGAAAACACAACTTTTTTTCACATAAAAAGCAAAAGCAAGATGATTTTTTCGTTGATGGTTGTTCGATCCTGGATCGTTTGTGATTCATTAATGATTTGCAACACATCCATTTTTGATTTCGATATTCCAACTGAATACGATGTTTTGTATTCATTAAACAATTCCATTTTGATCA
>NW_022598469.1:0-1119 GCF_009176505.1 Sitodiplosis mosellana | reverse complement strand
GAGTCTATTTTTCATGTTAACGAGGTCATGACTAAACCATTTCGGGTGACTCGAAATCTTCCTCGTTTTCACGTCAACACTCGATGATATCACTGAATCCATCAGTTCATAAAAATTGGTGATTTTAGAGTTCAAGTCGTCGCCAGAAAAACGTGCATCCAGTCGACGTTATCAAGAATCTCATTTATATTATTGTAGTTGGCATTTGCAAAATCACGATAACTAAAATCAATAGTTGACTTGCCATTGTTAAATTCAACATCGCTAATGGTAATTGCATATGATCGACTGATGTGATGAAGTTTGCGCGACTGGTTGAATTTTGGAATGGATCAGCCACTTTGTTTGCGTATTTGCACAATTGTGGAATTTGAGCTCTAATCTGTTTGTTCATCAGATTGTCCTTGATTTTTAGGTAGTTAGTGTGGCGCATGGTACGAATGCTCTCACCTACTGCTATATCATTGCGTACAGTAGGACAGTTTGCGTATCCATTTACGATATCGTAAATAAATACAATTGATGTATTTACTCTCCTTCTTTCTAGTGATGTCATATCGAGGGCCTCGAGTCGCTTGTTGTATTCGGTGATATTATATCCGTTTGCCGCTGTCCGATACTCTCTTCTGGCAAACTGAGTGAATTTCCTCAAAACTCCCTCGATCTTGTCAATATGTACGGCATAAGTTGGTAGCCATACGAAGTTACAGTACTCGAGATGAGACTGAACCAATGCGTAGTACAGTGTTTTGAGCGTTTGAACATCGACTATGTCGTAGCAAAATCTCCTGATGAATCCAAGGGCAGCCGTTGCTTTCGATGTTATCGCGTCAATATAAGCCATGAACTGTAGAGATTTGATACTCATGGCGCCCCCTACCCCCGTAGTCTCGCCGCAACTTTCAGATTCTGTCAGATTTGTAAAATACATTTTAAGTACCTATACAACTGAATAAACACCAACTGAAATGATTAGTTTAATATAATACGCATGGGTGCTTGCTATTACCGACTAATAAATTGTAAAATTTGAAAGAATAAATTCATTCGTTTTTTTTGGAAAAATTCCGACAGTAAAACATAAATGATAAATCAATCTATGACGCATTCACTTTGAAT
>NW_022598468.1:0-4574 GCF_009176505.1 Sitodiplosis mosellana | reverse complement strand
GATTTAGTACTGAACGATAATGTAAAATTATTGTATTCAGTGCCTGAACGATCATCTTTTGTATCTGTTTTGTTTGCTTCAAATGACACTGGACGCGTTATAATCGGCTCAAAAACATTTTTGATAAAAAATGTATACAAACGTTGTGTATTGAAATTTGTTTCGAATAGCATGTAGAGAATGTCTTGCAATGCTTTTTTATCATTGTTCACTTTGACAGTAACACATTTTGTTTTATTATTATTATTAACACAATTGGACAAATGAATTGAACTGTGATTGTAATGTATCCAAAAGTGTCTCATGTTCCACGTGCCATTTTAATTTCATACTTTGAAAACATGCTAATTCACGAATTATTTCTTTATCTGATTCTTCAAAAATGGCATTGCGCAAACTATTAATGGTATCCCGAATATCTAAAAATGATTGTTGTTGCTTGGCCTCGTCCAATGTTTGGAACATTGCATCGATGCGTAAAAGACGTTGTTTGACGCGTAAACCGACACGCATCTCTTACAATTCTTTTAAATAGCGTTGCACATCATCAGCAGCCGATAATATTTCATCTTTTGCATCATGTTCTATACTTTCAAGTAATTTTTCAACTTCACGCGATAAAGCATCGGCATGGTCTAAATATTCGTTGTTTTCGTTGACCGCATCACTAAATTCAATATAATTTTCTTCCAAATAGGCTTTAGATTCATTTTGAAAATTTCGTATCTCTTGATTGATTTTCTTTAGGCATAATCGTGCATTCGAAATTTCACTCTCTTTCACCACACTCATTACTTCTGATAGTAGACCCATTTTTGATGCGTTATTGGTAAGAAATCAAAATGACAAACAAAAAACTAAATAAAATACAAATTTATTCAATGAAAAATTCGTTTGTTTCATTCTCTATGCTGACGCACTGAAAATCAGAACATTATAGAAGTTCATTAAATTTATTGAAGTTGAAAAAAAGAGATGAAACAGTCCGTGTTTTACTTTTGTCTTTATGTTTATTGTCTAAATGTTCGAAAAAGTACAATATTTTTGCTTCTGTTTGTAATGACAACCGCTTGCAAGTAAACCTCAATAATTTTATCGAAATAATACTCGGTATCCATTTGGCATGTTATGTTGAATTGTTTGTTCCAAAACATCATTTATCCGTGGTAACGTTTGATTAAGTGCATGATCAAGTCGTATCGATTGGCGGCCATTCAAGATTCGGCAGCAATCAAGTAATTCACGTTCCAGCCTCGAACAAAAAGTCAAAATTTGCCATTTCATCATATCAGTAGCATCACTATGCATCGACATCTGGTTAATGAAATATAAATGAGTAAATACTTGAAATTTTCGTCTTTTATTCAAGTTAATCTTACCAGATGACTGAATTCGCTGATTTGCGGAAGATTTCGATTGACAATTCCACGTATGGCATGTGCGCTTCTTCTTTCGAGGATAAATGTAAACGGGCCGTTTCCCAAATTAACATTAACACCGAAATTTGTCAGATAATCTAGACTCATTTGCTTCCAACCTCGATAATAAAAGATCAACCGATACAAATCAACAGAACCGATATTGATTAAACGACGTTGCACATAGAAATTCAGCATCTAAAGTTGAAAATGGATTTGAATGTGAAACGATTTGTTAAAATACCAACAAATAGATAAAAATATACCTCAGAAATGCATTCGATCATGTTTCGATGAGCCAAAAGAAATTCATCTCCAATATTCATTTCTTTTGAGTCAGTTTTCAGATCGGTCAGTTCGGATAGTTCACCATCAAGTTCACATTTAATCGTTCCAACTTTTGGGGTTAGACTTAAACCCTCCATCTCTTTTTTTATTAAATCCATTTGTTGTAATTAAAATGTTACAGTTATTTTCAATGTGAAAAAATGAAAACATGCAAATGTCAACAATCTTCATACAAATTGACTGTGATGTTTTTATATGTGAAAGATGAGATGCGAAGCGATGCTAACGCCAGCTATTGGTTTTTGAACTAAATAAACATTTAAAAAAGTCAGTATTGATTCAAAATTATTGTAACTAAGCAAAGGCATGAATTTTTCCCCAAATTCAATTTGATTTAGAAAGTTTGAAGAAACTTCTCTCAATTCATTCTCCACTTTTCGCAATGAACATTTTTATTTCTGAAATTATTTGCCATACATTTTTGTAGCTACGATTTCTCATGTACAGCCCTTTGCTGAATTTTGATTTTACGGTAGGTCAATATGAGATCATGGAAAATGACACGTATATTGTATGTCGTACATCAATTGAATAGGTTAGAATAATAGTGACCTGGAAATTCGTTAAAAATGAAAGAGCAACATGGAGTTTTTTTCATACGGAATTGTTGTTGTATTTTCTGTAAAGTCTATATAAAAAAACTCCATGTTGCTCTTTTATTTTCTAACGATATCTCAGGTCATTATTATTCTAATTCTAAATAAAAATTTCTCTTTCAATTCCTTTTTATTAAATATCGAAATGAGAATTGAAAATACAATAGCAAGATTTGATGGTCCAATTTAAATGTTTTGCTGTATAGTATGGCGTATAGAAGCAAAATGGATGCGTCTAATGCCAATGAAAACGATTTGTGTCAGTTTGATGATACATGAAAAAAATTTGAATTCATTATGAGTGCATGGAATATATGCAAAAATTAAATTTATTTTATTATTATATTTTCATTCATATTACTTTTTTTTACAAAATACTATCTATATAAAGGTATTCATCTAATAGCTTCATAAAATTATATTGGTTCGTTTGCAATTGCTTTTGCTTGAGTTCCACAAGCCACTTCAATATTTTTAAAACCTTTTGACTCGAGAATATCCGTCAATTCTTTTTTTATTTTTTGAACAACTGGTGGTCCATGACAAATTAGCGATGTATAAATTTGAATTGCACTTGCTCCAGCTATTATTTTATCAAATGAAACTTGTCCATTGAAAATTCCACCAACACCGATGATTGGTACTTTACCTTTAGTCAATGTATAGAACTTTGCTATCAACTTTGTCGAACGTTTAGCCAAAGGAGCGCCGCTAAGTCCACCAGTTTCTGATTTTTCTTTACTTTGCAAGAAATCATTTCTCTCAACGGTTGTATTTGAGATGATAAGACCATCGACGCGATATTGTTTTTTAGTAATAACCGATACAATATCTTTTACATCATTATCGGTCAAATCGGGTGCAATTTTTAATAAAATTGGAGGCAATTTTGTTTGGTCTAGTTTATTTCTCGCTTCAATAACTTTTCCTAGTAATAATTGAAGGTTCTCTGCTTGTTGCAAATTCCGTAATCCAGCCGTATTTGGACTACTTACATACAAGAAGTTTGAATCAGAATAGTTTTTGCATATAAACTCGAGGATGATGATGACTGGAGTGACTGGGATGACCAGGATGAGGAACATGAGAAAAAATTCGATAAAGTAAACACACATAGAAGTTTTCGGTGAATCGTTACCCGAAAACCCTGTAGTAGAGTCGCTTACAGAGAATCACTGTAGTATTTCACATTACTACAGAGTTACCCTGTAGTATGTAAGCTTTTTACCAAAATGGCGCAAGAATACGACTAATCTGTCAAAATTGAATATCACATCAAATTATTTTATTTGAATAGCCAACCAAATGTAAGAACAAAATATGGTTTTTATCTATTTTATTTGTATAAGTGAATATATCATTTTACTGAAATAATTGTAAAGCATTTGAAATGCCAACATATGTTACGAGACAATGCTCACGAAATCTTGCGTTATTTTCGAGAAAAGCTTACATACTACAGGGAAACCCTATAGTAATGTGAAATACTACAGTGATTCTCTGTAAGCGACTCTACTACATGGTTTTCTGGTAAAGATTCACCGAAAACTTTTATGTGTGAAGATAAACGAATACTTATTTCATAATTATTTTAAACGCAGTAAAATAGAAGATATAGCTCATATGAATTTAATTCTAAGTGAAAGAAAAATGTATTATGAAATGGATTGGTAAAAGTGTCTATTGCAAAAATAAAGAGTGAAGCTTTTATTGTGTTTCAATCATATGAAATTTATTTGTTGTTATTTATTTATTTATTCACACATCTTTTCAATAGAGAAGTAGTAATGAGAGAGAGGTAATACTTTTCTTATCATATAAAAATTGAATAAACACTTGGTGCGTTTTGAATTGTTTGCTTTTGTTGCTTTTTTCGAATTGTTTGCTTGTTTGAAATCAATTACACGTCCGCTTCTCAATTCCATCGAAAAACTATCGAATATTGGTTTTACTTTTGAATTTAATTTTAATAGTGCATTAATATATATTTTTGGTTTAGAAGTTTCCATATTCTGATTTGAAATGACAACTATTCAAAAGACAAAAAACATTAGAAAATACATGTCTACTTATTTCTTTCCAACAAAATAATACGAAAAAAGCTGGTTCAATTTAAGGTCTTTTGTTTACATTCTGAAAGCTTCGTAGTTTTTTTACTTTGAATGCATGAGCATCATATGAATATAAATACCAATAGGCACACTCAAAACGA
>NW_022598467.1:0-2905 GCF_009176505.1 Sitodiplosis mosellana | reverse complement strand
TTTTTATTTAATTATTTATTTATTTATTACGAAGCCTACATTTATGCCAATATGTGTTCACAGTAAGCTGAGAACATGCTGGTCATAGACCCAATGCAGCATAAATTCCGCCCATGGTGTGTCTTTTGCAAAGAGAATACAGTCAGGGGAAGGATGATATAAAAGTGAAGCTTTCATACCAGGATTGGGTCCGGAAAACCATGGCCTGATTATGAGAGAACCAGTATGTTAACATCAATGGGAAAAATCAAATGAAAAATAACAAACTAAATCTAGCTTCTAACTAATTGAATAAGAAATTTCATAACAATGATCCGAGAAATCGCGGTTCGAAAGATGTCGAATTATTTACTGTTTAAAATAGTAGCTGTGGAATACCCAGCGGGCATATAATTAATTGAAACTTTACATCCGCAGCATTTGATTGATCAATCTGTCAATTAAAATATATTCCATGAATTATGATATTGAAAAAATATCGGTTGAATTTATAGCCACCAAAAACATAAGCTCCACAATCGGTTAGTACTAAAAATGGTTCATTCCACTGACCAGATAGACGAATTGAGTGAGTGAGTGGCGGCATATTTCAAAATAACTTGAGGTATTCGTACACGTGTTTCATGCTCCACATGTTTGAAATAACGGTCCAACGGTGAATGGTTGAAAGTGCGCATGACTCTGAAAGCTTTCCCTTCGAGTTCACTTTCTGTCGGGCCATATCAACAAAGGGGGAAAATATTTCGTTTCGTCTAAATTCGACCAGATTCACAAGTCATTGTATTATATTGTGACTGTTCTATTACTGAGAGCTAAGGAGTGTCTCGTACTCGAGAAATGCATTCAGTAGAACGTATGCCTCCGTCACGAATGGATGTAGTCTTTTTGTTGAAAATCCACAAAAATCCGCTTCTTTTGCTAACTCTTATTGAGTTTGACAGTGAAATTTATTGAATCAAATTAAGTTGAGGAAAAAATCTGTCGACAGAAGTTCTCTTCATTCGAATTGAACGAACAGAAAAAAAACGATTCCAGTGTACTTTCGAATTCTCGTTAATCAATTCCCAGCATAGTTTCTCTAAAGTAAACAATGGCGAATACGATCGGTGAATTTGCATAAACAATAGCTGGGCCAAAACCGGGATGAAATAACAAACAATCTGGTTCGGCTTATTTGAAACAGTAACCATTGTTGCAATTTCACTTCAGCAATTGCTTCTACTGTGGTACTCTCGTTAAGCGTGAATTGAACTCTCATCGATGAATCGGAACTCATTTGCTTCGGTTGCGAGTGCATGAAATGTGAAACGTGAACGTGATCATGCGTGTGCATTGAAGTACTTTGTCAATAATTTCAAGTGATAGTAAAAGCCGGCAGCAGCCGCAGAACATTGGCTTAATCTCCGCAAAAGCAATCACAGGAGGAAACCGAATTCACTTAAACCCACTTCAGAGAAAGAGGTAAAGTTCATCGAAGTGTGTCCCTTAGCTGTTCAAAGAGTAACCAAGAAGAGCAAACAACCAATGGTATCATATTTCTTCGGAGTATTGATCACATTCGCTATTAATCACTCAATGCCATTGTGCAGATTGAATTCAATGCGACAAAATTCCATGTTGGGCGGCCTTTTTTCTCTGCTCAGTTGGTGTATTGTTTGAAACTGTCATATCACTCATCTTGTCGCATGTATTCAGAGCGAAAATTTTACAGTTATTGTTGTACTTTATTAGAGTCAGTGTGTGTTTGAGCACATAACAATCATTTGTCAGCGTGTTAAAAATTATGAGGTGACTAAGAATCTAATAAACAAATTGAAATTCCAAGAGAGAGTTAAAAAAAGTTTCTAACTAATATCCACACAAAACTCACTGCACTCGTAAACACCGAAAATAACAGTTGAAATAACAATTGAGAACAAGAAACGAATAATGAAAAAACAGCAGTACCAAACCAAATAGTGAATAGTCAAAAGCGACAGTAAAACACGACACTCGAAACTTTGCTTGTTCAAAGTTCTGGATTTTGCTTTTTGTTTGACTGTTTGTGTGTTTATCTTGAAATTCATTGTCATTACATTTATGGTAAATGATACAATTCAACAATGCGCACAGATGAATGTCATGATGATGTGAACGAATAAAACCTGCTGCTTTCGCTCCTGCTCCTGCTGCTAAATTTATTCGGACGAAAAACAAAGACTCAACACAAACAGTGACAAGAAAATGTTGTGAGAAGTTTTTTTTTTCCTCGTTTTAATTCGATGGAAATACAGAGAAAAAACACAACGATATCGTAAATAAAAGAGAGACAGAAGGACCCAGACATTACGATTGAGGCAGTGTGTTTTACTCGTTCTTTTTGTTTCTTCATGACATATGTATGTCGTAAGTACGTGACAATGACGCATCCGGAATTTTTATTGCGTTTCGTTTTTTTTCTTCTGCTCCAAACCAGATCAAAGCCAAAACAGTAATGGTTACACCGAAAGCAAAGCAATAAATATTGATGATTGGCTACCAATTTGATCCTTTCATCTGTTTGCATCGATTCAATGGCCGAAGCGCTAAATGGTTGAATTTTTTTTTATTTGTTCAATAAACTTTGTGCCGACCGAAAGGGTACCGAAGGAAAGAAAAACTCTGAACTACAAGTATACGTTTGCATGAATCGAGTGTAGAAATTCGAAGAATAGCGACCATTGCTAACACTTGTTTGACGAAGCAAAGTGGCGGTTCAAAGAGTTATTCACAAAAAAAATTACCAACATAAAAATCAACTGAGGTAAGCAATGAATTTCTTTTTTCTTCATCTTTTTGTACGAATCATTTACTGCTGTTATTCACATTTAAGTCCGTTTTTCTGTTTATCATTGCCAGATGAACAAACTCATTAAATACATTCTTT
>NW_022598466.1:0-4225 GCF_009176505.1 Sitodiplosis mosellana | reverse complement strand
CAATGTCAGCCGTAAATGCATATTTGTAAATGCGAAAATTGATTAGAATGCTTAACATGTCCTTTTGTTCTATGGCACCCAATGCAAGTTCATCATTGAGAGATTTTCCGTTGTCAGTTTTTTGGTGCAGAAGGTAAAATTTATGGTGGTATAGGTACAGTACAGTCGAAAATGCAGCCCTCTGCTGTATTAATTCGTAACTAACTCACAACTGACGTGAACAACTGTCATACACACATTCTCTCTCTTAGACACGAATTGTCCGCTGGTACACACGCGATTCCAACGAAAAAAAAGCAAAATAAAAGTAAATCAATATAAATCGGTTAAATTGATTTTGCTTGACCAAAATGGGAAATGGTCTGACCAAAATGGGAAAATGTTTGACGAAAATGGGAAAATGATCGACGAAAATCGGAAAATGCTTGACCAAAGTGGTGGGAAATTGTCTGACCGAAATGGGAAAATGTTTGACGAAAATGGGAAAATGTTTGACGAAAATCGGAAAATGCTTGACTAACCGAATTTTACTTTGAAAAATGTGAATTTGTTAAAAAAAATTGAATATATTTTTTGATTTTATTCTAAATTCTCGGTGTGTTCGTGCCATATGATAATATTTTGTATAAATGCATTCAAGTGTGGCGCGGAAAAATGGGTAAACAATGCTTAGAATGATTTCTATAACAAGTTGGTGCCAATTAAGCCACCTTTATTTTATGCAAATATACACAAATGACAATCTCAAAACTGAGTGAAACTACTTGTCAAATTAGACAACGTATGCAAACGGTCACTCAATTGACAAATACTTGAGTTAAATTTCCTCATTCACTGAGTATATGAAACAAAACATTTGTTGTGAAAATCTCAACATGTGTTGGAATTCGTCACATTACAATATTTTGCTACGCGAAAATGAATTTGTTTTTCTCTGTGTAGCAACTCAATTAATATAATATAATGTAAATATATAAAAGAATATTCATATCAAATAAACCACCTCTGGCGAAGAAACGCTGTATGGTGCAGAATAATAATAATAATAAAGAATGTGAATAAGAATAGAGAATCCTTCTTTAGTGGCGGAAACCCAGCCAGGGTATATCCCAGACAAAATACTGGTGGAGCAGAAATCGCGCCGCGCGATAAAATGGGGATAAAATCCTCCGACCTCTCACACAACATAAATAATATAATTATTCATAATTCTCCTCCTCCCATCCAACGAACTACAATACATTGTACTATATAATTTTAAAAAAATATTCTTTGGTTAACATCTATTAATATACACAATAAATTTCATAGTGCATTCTCGTTGCGGTAAAGTTCATATGAAAATGCTCAATATTTTCCTTAGATTTGCTCAAGTATTCAAACGAATACCATATTGAAATATTGTGAACTATGAATAGTTTTCAAGTTAAATTACCTAAAACCTGTGATAAATTACAGTTATTTTTATTCACAATTTTAGACTCTCAGAATTCAATGGAGGCAAATTAAAAAACATATAGTGTAAAACATCAAATTACCCACTGTTTTTTGCCATTGTAGGCAAAATGTCAGTTTACCTCCACTGTATGAAAATTGTCGGCAAAATGTCATTTTACCTACATTTTTGGTGGAACGGTGTTTCAATGTATTAACAATGTAGGTGAAATGACATTTTGCCGACAATTTTAATACAGTGGAGGTAAACTGACATTTTGCCTACAATGGCAAAAGACAGTGAGTAATTTGATGTTTTACACTATATGTTTTTTAGTTTGCCTCCTTTGAATTCTGAGAGGAGATTGTATAATGAGTTGAATGACCATTTTTTACACTGTGTTCGTTAGAACAGCGTGTTTTTTCCATGCTGAAATTGCTTTCAGTCATCGAATCGTCGGGAACTTTCGTTCTCTATCGGATTCGATTGTGATATGAACCACGAAACCGTTTATCTTTGCATTGCTTGAAAACACCTCACACTATGCCACGTCATTACTCTAACACCAAACTGAGATAGCGATTTACACATATTCAATTCGAAGTAGATTCTCTAAAATTGTGAATGCAATATAGACCAATTCGCAATATGCGAATAAAAAATTCCAGTTAGTTTTATTTTAAAGCTAGCAAACACAGGATGCCTTGAATGGGTCCAGACCTACATTTTCATATCCTAAATGTGTTGTTTTTCCTATTTTTTGAATAATATTTGGTTCGTCAAACATTTTCCGATTTTCATCAAACATTTTCCCATTTTCGTCAAACATTTTCCCATTTTCGTCAAACATTTTCCCATTTTGGTCAGACAATTTCCCATTTTGGTCAAGCACTTTCCTATCAACCATATAAATCGAAATCATCTGCCGCCTTCTGTATTTTATTCATAATCACCCCTGAAGGTTACAATTGAAATGGCTCTGACACATTACACTGTACATAGTTCTATGCGTTGACAAATGACTTTGACGTTTCTTACATAGATGACATACCTATTGACTAGATCGAGAGGAGAGTATGTGAAAAAATTCTAATATATTTTGAAAGAGGAGAGTATGATTTCTGTTGATTCTATCTGCGTTAAAAGGAAGTATGTTGGCATCCCGTCTAGCCTCCGCGGTTTTTCACGGTTTCCGCGAAACTGATAAAAGATAACAACATGGTGTCTTCGGCAAAGTTGTGGCACTTGAGGTTTTCTTTAACATTGCTGAAGACATCTATCTCTTATCTCTTTTCAGTTGCGCGCAAATCGCGCACATAAAAAAGCAAATTTTATATAGAACTTTTTTTTTCTTATCATTTTTCGCGCTTTTCGCGGAACTGATAAGAGATAAGAGATAACTGACCAAGTTGTTATCTCTTATCAGTTCCGCAGAAACCGTGGAAAACCGCGGAGACCCGCCAAAAATGAACATACTCGCCTTTAACCATTTTTGAGTCGAAAGAAACTTACTCTTCTCTTTCACAACAAAGTCAGATGAACTTACTCCCCGTGTGAAAAAAAAATGACTGACTGACTATAACTTCAGTTGACTTTAGTTGATTGAATTTATATTTTTGTTCTAAGAAAATCACTTGGTCCCAAATGAAGCAACTTAGATTGACTTGTAACTTCAAATGATTTCAGTTAACTATGATAGACTTACACTACACTTTGTACTGAAATGTATAAGCCATGAACTGTGAGTAACTACGTGTACCTAGTGTCATGACTACGTGTACCTAGTGTCATTACTACGAACTCACATGAATTTTAAGTAATCTCTCGTAATCTCTAAATCTGGTTAAATTTCGTTAAATACAGTATTTGGAGAACGCTAGGAAGACCGTGTTAATAAATTGTTAAATTTCCACATTTTATAAATTCAAAATATGATATATTCATTGGACTAATAAATTGTAAAAAATACACATGAAAAAAATAAATTCATTTAATTTTTCGGTAGAAATCTAATGATAAACTTCAAACGTATTCCCTTTTGAATCTCAATGAACAAATCTCATTACTCCTGAAATGCATTGACACATTTGGTAACTTCGATCAACCAAATGAAATTGAATTTGCTTCGGTAGAAAATCGAATACTAAATGAATTTTCAATGTTATTGAAGCATTTATTTATTCTTAATATTATTTATTTTAATAAATATATTTAAAAAAAATGAATAACATTCTTATTAAATTTAAAAACTTTGTTTTTCTGTGTACGTACTTAACTCACATTAAGTACGAACCGCCATTGCTGTATATTGCTGTAGTGGCAGCCATTTTCCTTTTGACACATTGAAGATGTGATAATCATTGAAATAAAATAAAATAAATATAATAAACAAATCAAGTTGGAATACACATGAATCAATTTGCATGAAAATTTCCATTACTTCTGAATACTCTAGTTTCATTTATTTATTCCGAATTTATAAATAAATGAAGCTCTTGACTACATAAATTTATTCAAATCATTTAGCTCACTTGTATATTATTCAAGAGAAATGAAAATTGCATGTCAACTTAGCAAATAAAATTGTTCTACAGTGAATTCAAAAAACGTGCTTTGGGTAGCACATTTTTATTTTGACATGAAATTTACATTACTCCTGAAAAACGTATGAATAAACAGAATGCAAAATGATCTCTGGCATGCTCTGAGCGTTCAAATTTTGTAATTAATGTCTAATTACAGAAAATAAAATAAAATAAATATAATAAACAAATCAAGTTGGAATACACA
>NW_022598465.1:0-7699 GCF_009176505.1 Sitodiplosis mosellana | reverse complement strand
TACCACAAGCACCATCGCATGGGTTTTTGCACACGCCATAGATACATGCTGGTCGTCCAGATGGGCAGTCACGATCTCCGTAGCATTCAGCACGACATTCCACAAGTGGGTTTCCGAAATAGTTCTACAAATTAACCCAATTCAATGATGCACTCACAGACAATGTATTTGGCTAATGTCAGCTAGCTAACTGAAAACATTCTGGCTGGCTCAGCGACTGAGTTTTTTCATCGCTCGAAATCATATATATGGAGATTTTTGTTTTGTTCATGTACCGTTATTTGTCAACAAGTCTACATAAGGTACATAGCTATGTACCGTGGTAATGCGTTGATATAGGCAGACTTATTGACAAATAACGGTACATGAACAAAACAAAAATCTCCATATATATGATTTCGAGCGATGAAAAAACGCAACGCATAGAATTCAGCCGCTGACCCAGCCAGAATGTTTTTAGTTAGCTGGCTGACATTAGCCAAATACATTGTCTGTGCACTCATTCCATTCGTGTATTTGGCCCTCTCTAACTTTTTAAAAATCAATTACCTTTGGACACTCGCAAACGGCACGATGATTTGAGACTCGGACACACTCAGCACCGACACCGCATTGTGAACATGATTGTTGGCATTTGTAGTCTTGACAGTATTGTTGGCTTCCGCAATCATAATCAGATTCACACCTGAAAATAGTAATTATTCACGTTTATAATGAATTAATGAATAAATTCAAACAAACGAAATCATCGTTGAGAATCGTTTGATTTAAATGATTTAATTAACGCTTTGAATTGCCTCATAGTGAATCATCAACCCAAAATTGATTAAACCAACTTACTCATGACGGCATCCGCTCAAAGGACTACCGACGTATCCGCGCAAGCAACTGCAAGTTGGAACGCCATTGACAACTTCGCATTTTGTGTTAGCACCGCAAGGGCCCCACTGTCCACCAGTGTGACAACCCTCCTCTGTGAAATGAATGAAGGAAAAATGAAACAAAATGCTCACACGTTCAACAACAAAATGAGCAAAAATCAATTAAAACTCTAATAATCTCGCAAAACTTAATAAATCTGGAATAAATATTTGTCGCGTCAATTATAATATATATGTATCAATGAACAAGTTGGTGTAGGCATAAATAATTTGAATTTCAGAACTCGTATCAATGTCAATCGGAATTTGCGTATTTTGATATTTCCATCAAAATTAGATCATTGATACACCATATATGGCAATGTGGTTTGTTCGTCGATCAATCTTAAGATTCTACCGTTTTAATTTTCTCATTAAGCGGTTTGAATGTAATGGGTTGTAATTGTATTCAAATTGAACCAAAAACGCCTACAGAATCGATTCTAAAACGTTTTGAATTATATTGCAGCATTGTTTTGTTTGTTTGTTGTGCGGCGGCCGTTTGAAAGAAACAGAAGCGGAAAAAAAAATTCCCACAATAAAATTTGTAGCCTAGCCAACAGACAAAGGAGACGAGATTTTTTTAAGTGGTTTTTATTGTAGAGCGAAAACAATTCCAAATTGCTAGTAATTAATCATGTGAAGCTGTTGAGAGAATATTACGTCGCTGGCTGGCGAAAAGAAATTTCAATAACAACGTTTCAAGGTGAAATTGTGGGATGTTTTCAAGTTCATACACACAGGTTTAACATCACATACACAACAGAAAATACACAACTCTTTTCTGTATACAATTTTTGATTTTGTTTTCCGTGATCGGAATTTTTGTTTTGATTTCAGTCTTCATCGCCATTGGTTATACAAACCTGGATCGGCACGAGTACAATAGGTGAATGGATCTCCTCGAAACCTGGATGGACACGAGCAGACCGGGACGTGATTTCTGACAGTACAATCAGCATTAACACCGCATGTTCCCGCACATGGGTCCACACAATTGCCATTGCGACACGACAGATGACCGGCGCATTCTGTGTGATCAAGACATTCGCTTCGTCGACAATACGATAATGGGTTGCCGCTGTATCCAATTGGGCAGGAGCACACTGGACGACCCAATGCTTCGTGACAATTTGCGTTTACACCGCAAGGATTGCCAATACAACCTTGACCTTTATTTATTCATTCAATAGGATTGATTAGCTTTGTACAAATTCTTTTCAAAGAGAAAATAAAGGTCAATGTTTTGTTTAGTTACAATCGATTTGGCCACAGTGATAGGCGCTTACACATATTTTTAAGCGTTTGTAATTGTGCACTTGAACATTTAACGTCGCTTCGAGACGTGTATTGTTTTTGGTTGTTCGTTTTATTTCCGAAGCGAAGCGTGAGATTAGGCAATAATTTATTACGCTTTGATTGCGCGCTGTGCATTATTGCAATTTAGAATACGAGTGGTTTATGCTGTAAGCCAAGCATCATTTTTTTTTTCGTTGGTGCCTTCATTAAAAATGATTATGTTCCATTCTAATTTCTACAGTAATGATATGTTTGTGTGTGTGTGTATGTGTGCATTTTGTTTTGTTTTGTGCTGTATTGATTTTCGTGGTTGTTTGAGTATTTGTGCCCGTGATTTGTGTATTTGTGTGCTTGTGTGTGTGTTGTGTATGTGAGTTGTGTATAATAATCTATTGTTATTCCACAGCTTAAGGTGATATCAGTGTTTCTGTTTACCCCCTTTTTGTTCATTGTTAAATCTATTTGGTAACCTTTTTAAGGATTTTTGTGTGTGGGTGCTAATATGACTTCTGTGCAAACAGTGTAGCTACTTTACTACCGTTTTAGCCTTTCGATTTCTACACAGTGTTTGGCCCGATCTGGTTAGTCAATCTATACATTTTTCGTTGTTTTTTTTCTATTCTATTGAAATTATTTCATGTTGTTTAATATGTCATTCAAATTTTAAAGAACCAACTTGAAATAAATGAAAAATGATAAATTAATGTTTGAGAGAAAAGAATAAAATGCGAATAAATTACGATTTGAATAGTCGCCTCTATTAACTACGTATGAGCTTGATGGTCGCGAAATGACACGTTGTTCAGTTCCATAAACCACTCGTTTTCCCACCTCATCCGGAGTGTAGGTATCTTTATACGTAACATATCCATCGGCACATGCGTCACACACTTGACCATCTCGATGAATAACGCCTCGCATACCTAATGCTGAATAGATCGATGCGAACAAGCACACCGCTACCAACAACATCGAAGTTGTTTGCTGCAAATAAAAAAAAAAAACAGAAGAAAAAAGAAAACACTTAATCAAAATCCTAAAGTTTTGTATAAAAAAAAGATTTTTCTCCGAAAAATGGGCGAAACTCTTAATTTTGACAGATTTATTGGTTTTAAGGAGCTTTAAATATCACAAGCGGCTAATCAATAAAAAATGCTCAACTTGATGCGATTATTCTATTCGTAATGTGAAGCGAGCATATTCTATTGAAATCCATTCGCCGAAAGTCATTTGAATGCTAAACGACGAACCCGATTCAAATGATTTTCACTAGAAATTTTGCTCATAAAAAAAACTGAACATAACACGGCACCACGTCAAACTTGTTATTTATTGATTCGATGTCATTTAATCCGCACCCTGTTTCCATCTTAGCTAATTTTTTGGCAAAACACAAGCTTATGTAATGGCTTGAAATTTCCATTATTATTATGCAAAACTAGAAACAGCTTAGTGATTTCAAGTCATCATCGTGTTTTATGTTCGGTCTCACACAAAACAGAGAACCTCTCATTGATGAGCTTATTTAGAGAGACCGGTTTGTTTGTTTTTCAATTGCTCTTCACTCGTTCAACATTTCGATGTTCATTTGAGCGACGATAGAAGAGAGAAAAAAAAATTTCAGAATTGCTTGGGTCGAGGACCATTATTAGGAATCACCAAATTTGTATAATGATATATCAACGAAACATCACCTTGAATCTTGCACTTCAGATTCACGTATATTTTGATTTGCTGTCATCAATGGGCTCTCATAATTTTTTTCGGCTATATTCATGTATGCTCTGGGTCTCATTAATTTATTTACAATAATTTCAGCTGATCAAATATTTGCTGACTAAATGAACACTGTTTGTATTTTTTCAACAAAACCAAATCAACTAGATACATTTGTTTTCCCTTAGACCAGAATGGAACTTCATTCATGTTGGTGAGACGTATTATGCAACTCATTCGAAAAGTGTGAATTTGAGTTATTTATTCGGTTTTAATTGTGTACTGTTTTCATGATCATCGGAAAATAGCACGGTTATTTTTTTTTCATTGGTTGTGAAACTCACCATTTTGCAAATAATTAGAACTTTTGAACTAGAAAATACAAAAAAAAGGTAATATTAACGTTGCAAAGGTATTCCTAGAATCGTTTCACACGCACACTTGGTTCAATAAAACAACACGATCCGCACTGCAGCCACTCAAGACGATAACTAATCGAAAACCTTGCGCCTTAACAGTCTTTTATAGAAAATCGGCAATTTTTCATCGTCGTATCGAGATCTCGCTCTCACTCTCACTCTCTCTTATGGCCATATTCAGTGTGTGCGCACAATGGGCAACAGCTGCTTATGTATTCGCGATGCTGAATTTAATTAACGATCCACATCGACTTGAGCTGGTTGGCTGATATATTCGCACGTGTCTTACCGTTTGAACGGGCGCTCCAACTGTATGGGTGGGTGATACTTCTATTGTTTGCCGCTGCTGATCGTTTTCAAAATAGAGTATTTAATGTTTCCGGTGGTTGGATGGCAAACGGGCAGCAATTCTAAAATGAAAAGCACACCGCATAGAAAACAAACGAAATGGCACAACGATTTTAATATTTCATACCCATAGACATTGGCATTACGAGCTTTTTGTTTCGGTCTTGATTCTTTTGTCGCAATATCAACGCCAGATCTTCGATCTACAATTGAACAGTGAGTCGTAGTCGTAAGATCAAGGCAATCATTTGTTGAGTGAACGCTTATGACGATATATCGTGGGGCAATTTAAAGAAAAAAATGCATTAATTGAATATCCAAAGAATCAATTATGAAATCGACAGTGTGCACATTTTGTGAGGTAGAAAGTTGACAATAATTTCTTGCTAATTCCAATGGATATGCTATCATATTTGAATTCCAATAAATGTTAATACCAAATGCGTTGAACATCCGCGTGGTCAAATAAGCCTGAAGACAACGTCATCTTTGCAAACAAAAGAGAATTGACTTCAGTTGAAAAGTGATTGGATAATTGACGTCCAAAAATGGTGCTCGATATTCAATTAATTTGTAATTTGCAAATCAAAGACGTCACCAATTTTTTTTCTTTAAGTGGCCAATCACATCACCATACATAATTTTCGCTTTTAACACAAATCCAATCCAATTCACATTTGAATTTTTTACGCAAATTGCGTGGGAATTTGTATTTGCATTTGTTTCATTTTGGCGTCGCGAATGACTTGATTCTTATCGAAATTCATTATTTTACGATCGATTCGTGGAATTTCAGACAAGAGAAACAAAAACTATTCCTTCCACAAAAGACGAAACAAAAAAAGAAACACAAACGAAAACAATTCGATGTATTTGTGACTTGAGCAGTGAGTAAATATTTATTTGGTGAACTCGCTTTGATAATAACGTATTGAATGGTTTTGTTGTTTTTGAGTCACCGTTCGATAATAACTTACGGACGATCATGTTTTACTGTTTGCTAGCGAGATACATTCAAATGTGTCTGATAAACAATGTGCAAATTTTTCATCTCTCTCCCTCTCCATCTCCCTCTGCCTCATTTGAATTTGTCTAACTATAGCTTTAATTTGGCAAAAGTCGTCGGTACATTGACCTGATCGAATGAAATGGTCAGAGGGCCCATTTCATCGAACGATTTTCATAATATCGGTTGACAACATAACATCCTGTGCTATCGAATTACCGAAAATATAAATAATGACTGAACGGATGAATTTCGTCGATCGTTATTTTCAAATCGTGCACATTTTTTCTCCTTCGCCTTCCATTGAAACAGGTCATTTAACTTCAAGTGTCGCATGTATGAATGTCACCATGTCTGCAATGTATTTTAATACAATTCCATGTACAATGTACATTGACCATATTGCCCATAAATGGGTGCATCGATTCTGTCTCAAAATGACCTTGAACCATATCTGCGCATCGGAGAGAGAAGCTGGCATCAAAAAAGGTAAACCGACCAACTCAACATACGTAAGTATCGCATCGTTCAATACAAAATCTCAATACGTAGGCAACATGTTTCGTTCATCATTCGGCCGAATCGAAATTAATATTCAACGAGCGGCCGATCTTAGTCATGATTTTCCATTCACTATTTTCACCTTCTCAAATAAAATCGAAATTAGAATTAATCGGTGGGCGGGAAAATTAACATCTAAATTGCTATTTATTTAATTCACAATCAAATGTGAAAGATTCGCAATTATTCTATTTATTTCTTCACTCTCATCACAATCTCATTTGTGTCAAAATCGTTGCAGTAAAATTTTTGTTCGCGATTAGTCTTCTGATGATGTTCTTATTTGTCCAGTTTTTGCTTTTGATCTGGAATAATTAACGATATTAGGCCAAGAACCGGTATGAGAATAACATGCGATAAACAGGGTGATTCAGTTGGTTTAACGGCGTTGTTGACTCAAAAAAGGCGTTTTTCGTTGACCGTACACGTCATTGATACCAGTCAGCGCTTAAATTCATGAAATTTCGTCATTGAGCACACGAGAAAGAAAAAAGAATTTTGATTTTTGGTTTCTTTTTTGAATTTTTCTCTCTTTTTCTTCGATTTCTCCTTTTTATCTCCATTCGCTCGTTGAAGTTCCGCAAACGCGATTGTCGTTGCGCTTAATACAGTTCGACAGAATGTTTTGCTACGTCTAATTATGTTCTAATTGAACAGAAATTCTTTTGATTTCGATCTTTCAATGTATTTCTCGTTCACAGAGAACATCATATGAAAATGCTGTCTGCTTTGTTTCAAAGCGTTTTCGATTTAGCTGTCTTGCAGCGAGAGATTACTTCAAGATCAATTATAACAATATACGAGTCAAATGCATAATTCATCTTTGATGTTAAACAATTACAAAATTATCTGTTTATTATCGCAACGAATTGTTGTGTGGTGAGAAAAATAGCAGCATGATAAAACCAACACGAATGTATATCGTTATAAGATTGTTTTTAAGGCAGCAGTAACAGTAACAGCAACAGCAACTGTAGCAGTGGAATCAGTAGCACAACAGTCGTAGCTTGTATAGATGTAGCTTCATGGAATACGTTCATATAGTCCAGGTTAAGGAAAAAAATCATCTGCAATAAATACTCCTACTTCAAAATCCACAACTACTAACGCATCGAATAAAACAATACAAAGATAGAAGCAAACGCCAGTCGAACATCAATTATGCTGTTTCAACCGATATAGCAATTGAAAATCATCCGTCTCACCCCAATCAAAATGCTTAGTCTCCGTCATGATTTGCATAAAATGCCTTAAACTTTATTGTATCATAACATGCAACACGCATTACTTCACTTCTAATAACAATAAACTAGTGAAGAATTCCAATTTAAATTATTCATTGAATGAAGTTCAAATACTTTTGTTCAGTTTGAAGCAATGCCCAATTTAAGGAATTTCGAATTTTGACAATATGCGATTGCTTTGAAGAT
>NW_022598464.1:0-4785 GCF_009176505.1 Sitodiplosis mosellana | reverse complement strand
AGATGTCGCTATAATATTGAGTGTGGTGTTACTATGGCACGTGGCTGTTCAAATTTAAAAAATTTCACATCTTCGCTGCATGCACAAAACACATTCCGTTTTAAAGTCGACCCAAAGTTGACCACAGATCAACCGTCGCTTACATGATGTAAATTAGAATGAGAATGATCAAGCGACATGACTAATACCTCTGCGTTACATTCAGGCTCACATGCCATGGTTGCGTTGCTGTGTTCAATAACTACAGTGTTAGTTGATGCAAGGATATACGGTATCACATTCACTTTACATCACTCAATAAGGTATAGGTAGGATACGATGATATTGATACAAATCTACGCATTCCCTTAAAAAATTACAAGCGAATCTCATGCAAAATCATATCCATACCCAGTAACACTTTCCATAGAAATATAGACAGCTCCTCAATTAGTTTGAAATTCCAATGAACACACACGTAAAGAAATACTTACAATTGGAAACGTATCACATAAAAAAGAAAAAAATTCTGTTACTGTCGCATTTCGTACCAACACAGCCAACTTTTTGTTTCCATGAAATAAATTCTTCGTAGTGGTAAAAAATCAATGGCGCAGATTCGAGATAAATATCACTAATATTAAGAAAAAATTTGTTCCGTGTGTGTCATAGGGCACTTGCGAAGATCGAAAAATGTATTTATTTTATTAAGTTTATCAAACACTTTTCAAGAAGTTTTTACCTAGCATTGAATTTTTGTTTGAGCTTTACTATCTAAATACGCTCAAATAGACTGCTCCAAAAAAAAAGTTGGTCGCTTATAAAAAGTGCCGTCCAGTTTCGGAAAATATACCTCAAAATATAGGTTTGGCGCAAAAAAATCATATGGTTACCATAGAAATTGGTGTAGCAAGCCCCATATCAAATTTTTCAAGACAGCGATTTCGGAAGCCATTTAGATCGCAACATTTCGGCCGATTCCATTATTCCAGCCAACTTTTGGCAAAAAGTGATGATGAGGTTTTGTTTGGCTCGTCAATATCTATCTCCAACTTTTTTTTGGAGCAGTCTAGTGCTGCGTAAGTACGTTTTGGTCAACTTCAATTTCGAAAAAGTGCGTTCTCCTGTTGCAACGCTTACAGGAAGCGCATTTCGCTTATACCAAATTGAACGAGAGAAATTACTAATAATTTCTCAGTTAAACGGCGTAGAGTCCAACAACATTCACTTAAATACATTCCAGTGAATGTCAATTTTTCACCTTATTGACTCTACTGGAGTCGGATTAAATTATTGAAATAAATTTAATGCTAACCTGAATGCATTTCGGACAATGTTGCTGTCCATCATCAGCAATCACGACTAATTCGTTCAACAAATTTTCAGCTTCACATGACAAATTTGCACGCCAATACACGAATTGAGTTGAGCAACGAAACGAAAAAACAACACTCGATACATACACACTCACTCACACACGAAACAATACCGAACCATTTCACTTGACTTTGGCAAACAGTGGCGATTCAATGTTGCCTCTGTCTTGGTTTAGTGATTGGTTGTTTGCATCGTCCGCTTGTATGTAGAATGCTTGTATGTAGAAACGCATCAAGCCGACGGCTGTCGTTCACTTGTTTTTTCAGTTCTACACAGTCTTTGTTTACATTTGTGTGGCCGTCTATCAGAACGTGAGCTGCTACAGCTGATTTGTTTCATTTATTTGTGTGTAAATTGGTATTTATATATCCAATTTATATACATATATGTATGATGCAATTATTATTATTGTATTTTTTATCAAAATTTTATGTGCTAGTATCTAATGATTGCATACTCCTCACATTTGAAATCAATAAAATTCAATGTTTTCATTGAATTTTTACATACATTGTTTACAACGTATATAAAACATAAAGTGTGAAATTGATAGTGTGGACCAATCTTCGTACAAAATCTTTCATAAGAGAATTTCAAACGGAACACGTTTATGTTGTCCCGACATAAAGGTTTATGCCCGTGATAATATTGGGTGTATGCATTAGTTTTAAAGAATTTCCATTACAGATGGCTAGTAACTTGTACTATAACGCATCGGGCCATACTGTAACTATATTGACGTGAAAGCCACATCATTTGACATTAGTTTTCAGTAGGTGTTATTTTACCAAAGCGTAAGCAACATAATTTTTTTCACTTACAATCATGTCAAAATACGTGCCGAAAAAACAGCATTTGCGGGAAGTTTTACTTTTCTTCTATAGTTCGAAGAAAACTGCTGCTGAAAGTCATCGTTTGCTTTTGGAAACTTATGGTAGCTCTAATGCTCCATCGTCTAGTACATGTGAGTACTGGTTTCGACGCTTCCGAATTGGAGATTTTGACGTGGAAGACAAAGAACGGTCAGGTCAGCCAAAAAAGTTTGAAGAAGACGAATTGCAAGCATTATTGGATGAAGATCCATGTCAAACGCAAAAAGAACTTGCATTGGAGCTGAAAGTAGACCAAGCAACCATTTCCAGACGTTTGCATGCAATGGGAAAGATTCGCAAGCTGGGAAAGTGGGTTCCACATCAACTGTCTGAAGAGCAGCGCAAAGCACGGATCGTCACATGCAAAAAACATCTTGCAGAGCACAAAAAACACAGTTTTTTATATCGAATTGTTACCGGCGATGAAAAGTGGGTTTATTACGAAAACCCCAAGCATAAAGCAGTGTATGTTGATCCCGGCCAACCGGCGCCATCCCAGCCAAAACGAGATATTCATTGCGATAAGGTTATGCTGTGCATCTGGTGGGATATGAAAGGAGTCGTGTATTATGAGCTGCTAAAACCAGATCAAACGATTAATAAGGAACGCTATCGACGCCAATTGAATGATTTGGCATTGGATGAAAAATGGCCACAATGTTTTGTTCCACGATGACAACGCTAAGCCACATCGTGCAACAATCGTTAAAAATAAGGTAGAGCAGCTCGGTTGGGATCGGCTTGATCAGCCCGCGTACTCTCCAGACCTTGCTCCTTGCAACTACTATCTATTTCGATCGATGCAGATTGCCCTGTCTGAAGTACGCTTTCAAAATGAGGAAGAAGTGCGAAAATGGGTTGATGACTACATAACCTCAAAAGACGAGGACTTCTTCAAGCGAGGAATCAACAAGCTGCCTGAAAGATGGCTAGAAGTCATAGCTAACGATGGCGAATACATTGGTTAATGTACTCATTCATTTTATTATTTTAATAAATGTATCTATGAACTCAAAAATTCTTTAAAATTAATGCAATAACCCAATATTTTGAAGCTTTTAGCTTCTACCCACATTCAAATGAGCGCACCAATATTCAAAGATTTCACTCGCCATTCTTTTGTGAAATGTGGGTACATAGATAGAATGAGTGACGATCGTTTCCAAACGCCAATTCAGTATTGCTTTCATAGAGATGTTAGAAAGAGCAAATGCTCTGACAGCTCCTGTGAATCAATGGCATTTATTCGTTGCGCTTGGTGTACCCAAATGTTGTGTTTGAGGCATTTTGCTTTCTCTGAAGAAATTCACTTTTGTTGCGAGGGCCAAATCATTTAATTTAAAATTGAGCGGTGGGTACAGTAAATCACAGCATCTAGCTGTGAGATGTTAAATTATTACAGCGACTAGTCTTACTTGATGGTATTTCTGGCTTTATTAAATTTTACTTACGACGATACAATATATCATTTCCATACTCCGAGCATGTATATGGAGTTTCAATACATTATATTTGGTACGGGCGTCTAACTCCATCTACGGATTTTTCCAGTAGTTGTGAATCGAGTAGACATATAACGATTTCAACTATTTTTGGGCGAAATTATCTCGAAAATATACAAAAATGAGTTATTTGTTATGCGAACGCTCAAACGGCTACCGGAAATGTACGCGCAAATACACGCACTCGAGTGTATTTGTCATCTAGTAACCATTGCATGTCTACTGAATCATTGCGTACATTAACAGTAGTCGTTTGAGCGTTCGCATGACAAATAACTCATTTGAGCGTTCGCATGACAAATAACTCATTTTAGCATACTTTTGAGATAATTTCGCCCAAAAATAGTTGAAACCGCAACTCAATAGAACACAACTGCTGGAAAAATCCGTAGATGGAGTTAGACGTTTCAAATACGTCATGTTCTCGGTATGATCATTTCATTGAATCAGTTTTGTTATACATATTGCTCGCCATTTGAATTTAATTTATTTATTTATTTAATGTTTGATATTTTTATATCCATTTATTCATGTTCGCTTCGTAGCTTCTTTCAAATCTCTGTAAGCGTGTGCTCATTTAATGAACACAACAAAAAAACAGAGATTTTAATGTCGCCTTGCATTTATTGTTAGCTTGTGTTGCTTTTCCTTAGTTTCGCTTTCCACTTGTATATAGTCATAACATCAATTTCAGTTGTTGTTTTCCAACTAAATTTAAATAAAATAGCTAATAATACTTACATGACTGTGGACAAGCCAGTTAAGACAGAGTGAAATGGCTGTTTTTTGATGATTTAATATTTGTATAGTATAATATTTTAAATTCAAATTCGAGACTAATTAGTAACTTTATTTTCACAGGTTTAATGCGCTGAAGGATTGAAACGAATTGAGAAATCTTGAATTGAATCCATACAAATTATGTCGCAATTTTCGGATAAATTGCATTTTTAATCAATCAACCAAAATTGTGATGCAAAATACCATTTTACACACAAATAAACGAAATTTTTTTTTCGGGGTCAGTTTTTGACCTTAAAAAATTGTTTTTTGCA
>NW_022598463.1:0-19685 GCF_009176505.1 Sitodiplosis mosellana | reverse complement strand
TAAAAAAAAGTAAATACACTACATTAAACTACATAAAATCTACAATTTAAATCGCCCTACCCGAAGACATTTCGGCAAATTTGCCAAGATTTGAATATTCATCTGAGAATTTCACAGCATCCATGGTGCTCAATTTTCATTACTGGTAGAGAAAAAGTTGGTGAACAACGTGGCTCTTTGCAAGCAATGAACATTTTGCGGTGTAAATGCGTAGAAATGGGGCTTCAGGTGCCTATATCAGCAAGTTCAATTTAGCTCAAATTTAGGCTCACAAGCTAAAATATACTTTCCGACACACGGAGATCTTACACTATTCTGTGTATGTGTTCTTTCTGTGTACTTTTCGATTTATCTTGATTTTTATTCAATTCTTCCATTGGGCGGTGAACTTATTTGAATCTCCTTCTCCTCAGTATGATCCAAAAGCCAACGGAAATCGAAACCTTTATTACCACTATTTAGATGAACATAAGCCAGATAAATTGATCGCCAGGATTCCAAAAGCGGAGGCATACGAAGTATCGTTTAAAATCAGTCATGATCACAGATATCTCATAATATTCGATAGTCAAGCGTTGTATGCCGCAAACATTGAATCATTGGACGAGGAAATTCAATTTAAAATGATTTTTAAATTAACTGAAAACATTTCGTATGTAAGTATAATAGGGAGTACCTGTAGGAAAAAGAAAATCACAAAAGAAAGAAATGAAAATTAATGAGAAATAGTGACAAAGTGATGGAATCAATGAAAAATGAAAAGAAAGTAGGATCTAGATTATTAATATGCACCACCTCTTCTCTCGATTAACCGTGAGAACGGCAATTTCGGGTTCAGTGTGGCTGAATTTCAGTGTTTAATCATTGTATTTTTTCAAGTTGGAAATGCAAAGGATGAATTTGTGGTTATGACATACTTGATTTGAACACATTCAAATGTGTATCAATTTTTCAAACAAAACCTCATTAACTGTTGAATGATTATGTTTTTCTCTCTCTCCCAAACTAGGAGTACGTCGGGAATGAGGGTGATTTTTTTCTATTTCTTAAAAATATTGGAGCACCAAAGCATCATCTTGTTGAAATTGACATCACGGATAAAAAACCAGGACGTAATTTTGATGTAGTTGTTGCAGTAAGTGATCCAGTTGTGATCTGAAAAAGCTCTTTTTTACATACATTGTAATATTCAGTGAGATCCACTGAAAAAATATTCATACTTATTTAGTGCGTGAGACGCATGGTCACTCATTTGGTGAGTGAGATGCACGCGGATGAGATGAAGCAAAGCGAAAGAGAAGTGAGCAATTCCATACGAACGAACGATATAGCGCGCATACATTTCGTCATTCCGTCGTTAGAATACGGACACACACACAAACACGTAGTACCCATTGACTCTATGTTCTAGTTTCGCGCTTCCCTTTCGCTTTGCTTCATCTCATCCGCATGCGTCTCACTCACTAAATGAGTGACCATACGTCTCACGCACTGAATAAGTATAAATATTTTTTCAGTGGCACTCATCGAATATCACAATGTATGCTTTTTTACCACCATAGTACCATAGTAAAGTATGAACTTGGAAACAAGTTTGAAATTCTGTGTAAATATACACGAGTTAGACTTTCAGCACTGAGGTGTTTTCGGTTCCTATATGTCAAATGGCCGCTGTGTATTGTGTCAAACGTAGCGATAGTCGGTTTTAACAAAATGCTATGTTTGCAAAAGTAACTAACTATACACTGAAACCTTCGTTTACATTGCAGGAAAATCTAAATGGCCATGGTGTATTGAAGACTGCCTATGCATTTTCCACGTTTATACTTCTCATTTACATTGAACGATTCCAGGTATGGGGCCCACTTGGAATGATTTCTCTCATCAAATTCTTATTCCGAGCATAAATCAATGTGTTGTTAACACAAATTGCAATATTCTTCCACAGAGTTCCATGTATTTATATTCAAGTCAATCGGAGCGTATCGAATACAAAATCGATTTAAAAAATGAACAAGTTGTGTCTTCGAGCATCGATAAGTATGGAGTTTTCTTCGAAACGCGATCATTCAAAACACCACGAAAAGTGTATCGAATCGAGTTTAATCAGCTTTTATATCGTGAGCCATACGTAACGACTTATTCGACGATTGAGCCTGTTCTGTGGAAAGAATCGAAAATACCAAATTTGGATGAACTGAAAATAACCGTTCAATACGATACATATCGTAGTTTCGACGGAACCGAAGTTCCAATGACGATCATTCAAAAGAAACAAAGCGATTGTTACAGAAAGCCATGTCTGGTATATGCTTACGGTGGATTTGGTGATTGTCTACTTCCGAGATTTGATCTTTATTTTCTTCTTTTCGTGGAGTTATTCAACGGTGTCGTTGGTTCGTATAAGCACAATCCATCAATTCATTTCATTCGCTTTGATTTTTGAAAAATCATTCGTTTCAATGTTTTTTTTTGTCTTCTTTCGATCAGTTTTTATTCACATTCGTGGTGGTGGTGAGCTCGGCGATGTATGGTCATTAAAATCATCGCAAATCGAAATCAGTTTTAATGATCTAATAGCCGGAGTGGAGTATCTAAAAGGAGAATCATACACCGATACGATCGATTCGAATAAAATCGCATATCATGGCACATCACATGGTGGTTTAGTTGGTGCTGTTGTTATGAATTTGAGACCAAACTTATTTACAGCCGTTACCCTGTTAAATGGCTACTTTGATTTGATCATTGATCTATTGGATGGGGATCGACTCAATCAGTATGGAAATATCAACAAAAAACGGAATTTTGATGTTATCAAAAAATATGCGCCACTCCTACACATTCAATATCCAACGAGAAGTGAAAGTTATCCAACAACATTGATCGTAGCTAGCAAAAAAGATGACGTTGTGCCCATGTCAAACTCATTGAAATATTTAGCACATCGACGTGAAAATGCTAAGAAAACTCAAGCGCAACGAGAGAAACCGACATTATTCAAGGTTATAAACAGTGGTGGCCATAACTATAGGACAGCAATAAGGAGAGATTTTATCGATGCTGTTTTTGTTAAATTAAAATTTTTAGCCGAAGCTATGGAGTTGAGGTGCGATAAAGTATATCAAACCAATTAATGTGGGCTGTATGAAGAAAAACATGTTGAACATGTTGTCAGATGTGGAACAGAATGTACAGGATCGTTGGCTTATGTCCAAATTTTAGAGTATGGACACAAAAACTGATTTTAAAAGTGTTCTCTCCAGAGAGTGTTCCCTCTTTTAGCTGCGATTTCTCTTTTTTTCTACAGAATTTCGCCAATCTTGCTCTACCAAAAATCTAGGTTGCCAATTTTGTTGTTCCTTTGATCGAGCGTCACGGAGTTAGAAAAGTGATGAACAAACTCGAGGTCAACCAAAGAACCATCCCCATTCAAAAAGTTTTTCTACACTATTTTTTATACACCGTCTCCACTCGCATTTAGTTCCCATTTCATTAGATACACGTTGACCGTTGAAATCCAATGGAAGTGGAGAATAGTGTAAAGCTGTTTGAAGTTCATTTTGTTAGAGTAATGTTGGCGAGATTCTGTCAGGAAAATTTGATGCGCTTGCGCATTGTGCAACAGTGGGATATGCAGCCAATTGGAGCTCCAGACTCTAGAGAGGAATGCAAACAAAAAATGTTCTCCTGGACATTATCTAGGACATATTCAACTATCTTCGATATTTATAATGTCGCCTAATGAATACTTTGAACCGAGCATTCAGAGGAATTTAACACGTGACACAAACTTTTCCAATTAAGTATATGAAGGATGCCATCGTGGGCCAATAATTAAATTGGAATCAACTTCATGTATTTTACTAAGTTTTTAATGAAAAAAGTTATAAGTTTTGAATCTACAGAGCATACTGACAAGTTGCCAGTGGCAACCTGGCCCGCTTATCTCAATCTGTTACCAATGTGCTGGTAATCTGCTTATAATTGTCATTATTTTTTTCTCATTAAAATTAAACAGTTCGCACCTAAATTTAATAGCACAAAGTCAATGTAATCAACATTTTGTAAAAAAAAATAAAGGGACCAATCAAAACCTCATTAATCGTAAGAGTCTTGTATTTTATTCGAGCGATAATATATTATTTCCTATGCTATGATTTCAATTTTCATTTTCGTATCAAATGTTCTAGTATTCGCTTTTCGCATTCGCCAGGTGTGGCCTGTAATACAGGCCTCTATAATAGAGTTTATAATATAAACATGATACATCATATCGTCAGGTGAAACACTGTAACAATCTCGTATATGAAAACATGCGAGTCGAGTCAAACGGCTGCATCTATAATTATCTGTCAAACTTGAATAATGAATGCACGGGCACGCCAAAAATTCAAAAGGAAACAAGCACGAGAAATTCTTTGTTTATATCGCTATTTTTAAAGTAACAAATTTTGCTTATGTATTCGTATTAACTGTATGATTTGTGTTGTATCCACTCAATGAGTTCAGTAGCACGGAAATCAAATGTGTATGTATGATTCAATGAGAATCAAATGTCAATAAATATAAATAATCTCACGCGACAAGCCGATTTGACTTTAGTTCATTCATTTTCTTTGTAGTCCCAAGTGGTGCGATGTCGAAGCGTTCCGCTAAGCTCAGAAGCAAATGTAATAAAAATTGGTATTTAGCTTGAAAAGAATATAAGAAACGATCTTTGAATCCATTTCAACTTTGTTATAATATTTTCCAGGTCAGCCAATCCAATATCAAGTCATTGAACGAAGACGTCCCAATGTGATTACATTACACGGTGAAAAGGTAAATTCAGTGAATGGACTTTAAACAGTGTGTGATCAGTGAAGAAAAAATTGAATTAATTCCAAACAGATTTCGGACTATTATGATTGGCTGAAAAATGAATCTGAGCGAAAAAATTGGATTTTAAAGAATGAAAACTATACGCTGACAAAATACTTGGACTTAAATTCGCAGAAGAATGATTGGACGGAAATTCGAAAAATATTTCATAATCCAATCGATTATGAACTGTTTTCGGATGTTCAATTGCTAAACGGCTACATTTTTTATAGTAATCGGGATTTTTCAAATCAATCGACCTATAAATCGTGAGTAAGAAGTGACATATATGTCGTATATTCATATCATCATATGATTTGTTATGTATATTTCTGCTTTTTAATTTCTCATCTATATGTTCCTATGTTCTGTTTTTGTTAAACCTCTTATTTTTCTTTTTTTTCGTTTCGTTCGATTTGAATATAGCATTTTCAAAAGAGTGAAATCATTGAAGGATGAACGTCCACACATTGTTTTCAATTCAAATAAAATTCAACACGGTTCAGTTACCGAGCATGAGTATTCACCAAATGCGAAATATTGTGCGTTTACGATCAGTGATAAGAGCCAAAATTCGATTGAAGTCGTTGTCATTGATGTTGAAAGTGGTGAAACTTGTGGAAACCGCCTGCAACTGTTCAATTTTGAAAGAATCGCTTGGAGCGGCGACAGTTTGGGATTTTTCATTTATGTAAATATTTTGATGTTTTTGTCATTCATCTACGAATATTAACGAACGGCCATAAGTACACGTTCGTAAAATACTCTTTTGCATTTCTTCGTTCGTACATAGGATCAATCCTTCGTAATGTTTGTTATGTTCATTCGTTGCTCCTTGCGATGAAGTTATGCAGATGTACGAATGTTTGTCCCTATGAACAAAGTAACGAGCTAATATTGGTCGAACTAGAGCCACCCAACGAACGGTCACATCAAAACTGAATACAACAATGAACGGTCACAGCGAAGAGCCAAACACAAAACAATATGTCACTGTGCCCCGCTGTAAAGTTGATTGCATCAACTCAGACATTATGTTGACAATGTCAACTTGATACTACCATCAAACTTTAATACATAAAAACATGTACCAACGTAGCACGATGTAGCGAAGCGTTTGTTGTATCAAATTTCTAAATTTATTAGAGCGAGGCACTTCTGTTGCTTGCTTTTTCAAAGAACGAATGATCAAAACAAAAAATTCTCTATGGACAAATGGCCAAACATCCATAGCTATAGTCAGTTCTGTATTCCATCATCACATCCTTCTTTTCTCGTTAGATTTTCTTTTGAAATATAAGAACTCACTTTGAAATTGCCCATAGTATGATCCAGAAGGAAGAAAAAGGCGACAACTATACTATCATTATCTGGATGAACATAAGCCAGACAAATTGATTGCAAAGATTCGAAAATCAGAAGCGCACGAATTGTCGTTTCAAGTCAGTTTCGATTATAAATATCTCATTTTACGCGGTAGTCGAATGCTGTGCATTGCAAATATAGAAACGTTAGAGGAAAATATCAAATTTAAATTGATCTTCGAAATATTTGCAGATGCATCTTATGTAAGTAAATTAATAACGAATACATGAACGGCGCTGATCAATTTTGCATTTTTTTCTTTCTATTTTTATTGTCATGACAAATTAATGCATTCATCATAATAAACAGGACTACGTTGGAAATGATGGGGACTTCTTTTTATTTCTCACAAATGTTGGAGCACCCAAGCATCATCTCATTGAAATCGATATTCGGAATAAAAGACCGAGAAATAACTTTGATATTGTGGTTGCAGTAAGTGTTCTCCTCTGTTAACAATTACTCTTTTCGAAAGTGTCTTTTATATCTGACACTACGATCATTCTACACAAGTTAGTGTACAAACAAAAAGTATTTATCTCGAGTACAATTGCAGGAAAATCTGGATGGGCGTGGTGTATTGAAATCAACGTTCAAATATTCCGGTTTTTTGTTCTTAAATTACATCGAGAAGGCTCAGGTAGACATTTTTGTAACAATCAAACGAAGCAACTCCACTGCAAGATTTATGAGTTTATCTTATCATTTTAAATTTCACAGAGTTCAATGTATATATATTCAATAAGTGACCAGTGCATTGAATACAAAATCGATTTCAAGGATGAACAAGTGGTGTCTTCAAAGATCGATAAGTTTGGGGTTTTCTTCGAAACGCGATCATTTAAAACGCCTCGAAAAGTGTATCGAATCGAGTTCAATCAGCTTTTATACCGTGAGCGATACGAAACCACTTATTCGACGATTGAGCCGGTTCTCTGGAAAGAATCGAGGATACCAAATTTAGATGAACTGGAAATAACCGTTCAATACGATACGTATTTTAGTTTCGACGGAACCGAAATTCCAATGACAATCATTCAAAAGAAACAAAACGATTGTTACAGAAAGCCCTGTTTGGTATATGCTTACGGTGGATTTGGTGATTGTCTACTTCCGAGATTTGATCTTTATTTTCTTCTTTTCGTGGAGTTATTCAACGGTGTCGTTGGTTCGTATAAGCACAATCCATCAATTCATTTCATTCGCTTTGATTTTTGAAACATCCAAAATTCGATAATTTTCTTCAATCCTTTTTGTCTGTCTTCATTTTCCCTAATAATTCCATTTTTCTCTGTCTTCTGTCGATTAGTTTTCATCCACATTCGTGGCGGTGGTGAGCTTGGTGATGGATGGCTGCTGAAACCGACCGAAGCTGAAAGAAGCTTTTGTGATTTAGTATTTGGAGTTGAGTATTTAAAAGGCGAATCGTACGCCGACATTATCGATTCGAATAAAATCGCCTTTTACGGTACCTCACACGGTGCCTTGACCGGTGCAGTTGCTATGAATATCAAGCAGGATTTATTCAGTGCAGTTATTCTTCTAAATGGGAACATGGATTTAATCAATGATCTTCCGCATAAGGGCCGTTTGTGGGCAAAACAGTATGGCAGTTTGAACAATAAAGACGATTTTGATTGCATAAAACGATATGCACCATTGTTACACGTCCAACAACCAACCAAAACTTCCAGTTATCCTCCAACATTAATTGTAGCCAGCAAAAAAGATGAAGTCGTGCCCATTACAAACTCATTGAAATATTTAGCACATCGACGTAGAGCCGCGAGAGACACACAGTATCAAATAGAAAAACCGGTTTTATTGAAAATAATTCATAGCGGCGGTAACAATTATAGGACAGCAGAAAAAACCGAATACATTAACACGGTTTTCATTAAGTTGGAATTTTTGGCTGAAGCCATGGAACTAAAATTGGATAAAAACTATGAAACAAACCAAATATGCAAATCATTTATGGAAATTATGAATTGTTGGTTCCCAGAGCCGCCAATTAAATACCAAATTATTGAACAAAGAGCACCGAAAGTGATTGCATTGCATAGAGAAAAGGTAAGCATGATTGTATTTGTCAAAATTTTGAATTCGTTCACGATCATCACAAAATGACAACATTAATCACAGAGGTCAATCGATCAATGGTTGACTCGTCTATGAACATATTTTGTGTGCAAAAATATCACAAGGAGAACAGGGAGCACGTAAAAATATGTTTTTCATTCAATTTTCGCCGTTTTTCATACGTTATTAGCTTTTTACCTCGCAAAAGTGGTCTTTTCCTTCATATGCACTCCGAGCGCATTGCACCCGCAATATAGCGTACGATGTATTATTATGATGAAAAATATTTTCTAATCGACTGAATTCCAACAGATTTTAGATTATTACGATTGGCTCAAGGAAAAATGCCATTGGAATGAGATTCTTCAAACGGAAGGTGCTACGTTGCAGAAATATTTAGAATTGAATTCATCGAAGAACAATTGGCCCGAAATCAAAGAAATCTTTGGAAATTCCGTGGATTATGAAATGTATCGTGACGTTCAACATGTCAACGGGTATATATTCTACAGTTACGTGAACTTTTCTAGATCAATCAATAAACCGTGAGTAGATAGTTTCTTTTAGAAACCAATGATTTCTTCCATCATTTTTCATTTTCTTCAAAAAAATGCGCTCTTATCAAGTTCAATTTTATAAATTTGTTTCGTAGAATTTACAGAAGAGTAAAAACATTGGATGAAGCTATATACGGACGTCCACGTGAAATTTTCAATTCAAATCGAACGTTAGGTGCATTCGTTGAGCATGCGTATTCGCCAAATGGTGAATTTTGTGCGTTTACGATCAGCTCAGAGAAACTAATCAATTCGCATAAAGTAATGGTGATTGATGTAAGAACTGGACGACAGCATGGAAAATGTCTGCCGCTATTCAGCTGTAAGAAAATCGCATGGAGTGGTGATAGCCTGGGATTTTTTATTTATGTAAATATTCAGTGGAGTGGGATCGATTTTTAAAATCATTCGTGTCTTAATCAAAAGGTGGCCTCGAGACAATACAATTTTGTTCCGTTATTTTGGCCTCAGATGACATTCTTGGGTTGACTCGGAGATGATTTTGTGTGTGAAAACCAGCAATTTTTTTGCTCTCCCAAATGGCTGAAGTTGACTTCAAATTCACCATCCATCACTTTCGGTCAAGATTGTGTGCATGGACTAAATTTTTTTTTGTTCAAAAAATCGCATTTTTATCATTTCGTACATTTTTTAATATCAAAATTTGTTATGGTTAATTCGAAGTTCGAGAGAATTACAATTCACTGCTTTCCACACACAAAATCATCGCTCCATGTTGACTTTTGTCGAACAAAATATTCTCGCCTCGATGTCACCATTCGATCAAGGTATGTGCCGGTTGGAACCGTGTTTTAAACATTAATCCACCATTGATTGATTTGCAGTATGATCCAGAAGGAAGAAAGAAACGACATTTATACTATCACTATCTGGATGGAGATAAGCCCGACAAACTAATGGCAAAGATTCCAAAGTTCGACGCTAACACAGTGTCGTTTATAGTCAGTTCGGATTATAAACATCTAATTTTACGTGGTAGTCGAAAGCTGAGCATTGCTTATATCAACTCATTGGATAGAGACATCAAATTTGATTTGATTTTCAAATTTTCTCCAGACATTACCTATGTAAGTGGAGTAATAGAAAATAATGAATTTTTTGATTGAGTAATAGAAAAAATCGTGCCCTAGTAAATCGAAGGAATTTCTTCTCTCTTTCTTTTGTCTTTCTCTGTCTCCCGCGGCCTCTTGCTCCCCCCTCCTCTCTCTCCCTTTCTCTTTATATCATCAGGATTATGTTGGAAATCATGGTGAATTTTTCTACTTTCTCACCAATTTTGAGGCGCCCAAACATCATGTGATTGAAGTAAACATTCGGAGTAAAGTCAACATGTGGAACGTTGACGTCGTGGTTCCAGTAAGTGTATACGATTTTGCAAAATTACGACAATTTCTTACTTAATTCGTAAAATTACAGGAAAATCTTCATGGCCATGGTGTATTAGTGGCTGCTCAAAAATATTGTAATTATTTGTATTTAATTTACATCGAAAACGTTCAGGTATGCACCGACAATTGAGTACTGTCCGTTTGTTCAACTTTTCAATAACTGTCTTTTATCTTTTCTTCGAATAGAATTCCATGTATTTATATTCATTAACAAGTCGTCGTATCGAATATAAAATCGATTTGGAGGATGAAACGTACGTTACGATGAACATCGATCCAAGTGGATTTTTCTTGGAAACACAATCCTTCAAAACACCACGAAAAATTTATCGAGTTAATTTTGATCAGCTTGTATTACAACGTACCTCCATAGCGTCCACTTCAATTGTCTTACCAATGCTGTGGAAAGAGTCGAAAATAGCACATTTAAATGTGGCTAAATTCAAAGTTCGACACGATTCATTCCAAAGTTTCGATAAAATCAAAGTCCCAATGACATTCATTCAAAAGGACAATGGTTGTGATGCTTACAAAAAGCCATGTTTGGTGTTTGCTTATGGTGGTTATGGTATTCCAATGACTCCGCTATTCAAGCTTTTCTTTCTTCTGTTCATTGAGTTGTTTAACGGTATTGTCGGTTCGTATCCACAATTGATCATCATTATTTCATTTGATTCGATTTTAATTATTTTTTTTTTATTCAACAAAAATTAGTTTTCATCCACATTCGTGGCGGTGGTGAACTCGGCGACAAATGGGTGCTAAAACCGACCGAAGCTGAAACTAGTTTCAAAGATTTAATGGCCGGTGTGGAGTATTTGAAAGGTGAATCGTACGCCCATATGATCAATCCAAATAAAATCGCATTTTACGGAGCCTCACACGGTGGATTGGTCGGTGCAGTTGTTATGAATATTCATCGAGACTTATTCAGAGCAACTATTCTTCAAAATGGCAACATGGACTTAATCAATGATCTTCCGCACAAGGGACGCATTTGGGCGAAACAGTACGGCAATCTGAACAATAAAGACGATTTTGATTGCATAAAACGATATGCACCATTGTTACACATCCAACGGCCAACCAAACCGAGTGAATCGTATCCGACAACATTAATTGTAGCCAGCCGATATGATGAGATTGTTTCCATCGCGAATTCAATTAAATATTTGGCGCATCGACGCGAAAAAGAGGAAATCAATGAATTCTATCAAGATAAACCAACTTTGATGAAAGTTTTGAATAGCGGCGGACATCACTATGAAACAGCGAAGAAATATGAAATCATTGATGCGATTTTTGTGAAATTACAATTTTTGGCCGAATCTATGGACATAAAATGCGATAAAATCTACCGGAAAAAACACTCTGAACAAAAACAAAATATTTAAGGGAATTTTTGGCTTTTGGATGATGATGTGTCGTTTACCATCCCAGGATCAAACGGATGGCATTACGTCAGTGTAACATTAAAACAAATTGTCAGCCGAAACAGTTGATTCATGTTGACTTGGCCATCACCATTGGCAGCATTATCGGACCTTTTTTTTCGGTGCATCGCTTCTCAGTTTGATTGGAATTATTCACCTTTGGATTTTGTCTAGATTTTAATTCATTTTTGAACCATTTAAAGTTTATTTTATTATTATTGATCCAATTTTTTGGTTACATATTCAACACCCGAAGGCCAGAGTAATTCGCACTGCACATTGCATTGAAATTAGAAGTAAAAACAACTAAAAAAAACAATCACAATATAACAATGGTGCATTAGTCAATTTTCAATTTCAAGCCCAACGTGAGTGTCCATGAAAGCTAAATTGAGCTTATGAAGCACGCATTGATTTTAATTATTTTGTCTTTTAATAAAGTGATTTTATGAAACTAAATTTTTATTGATTAAATATTGTCCTCTATAAAGTGAGCTTTACGTACGTATTTTTTATGGTCAGTTCCGTTAATGTTTGCATCCCAGCAAACCCAGCCATAGATGACGGTAAGGATTGAGGTAAAAAAAATTGAGCATAGTTTTGAAATTGAATTATTCAAATGATAAATCAATCTCATATCGCGCGTACTGCGATAATGTATCACGGTCTGTGGATGCGTGCGGCTTAGTCAAATGTTGATTACTTGCACTTTTTTTTTCTTTTGCAAGATTCCGAAAGTAAAAGCAATTTGAATTCAGTGTTCAACTCTTCAAATGTTTCAATCATGGGTAATTTAATTTGCGAAGAATAAAATAATGGTTTGGATTTCAGTTCTTGGAAATAGGAGAAGAAGTGAAATCGTATTCTTTCCAGAAAATACTTAAATCGGCTATTTATCAACGCACATTCAACCCTACAAATTGATTTAATGCCATGCTTTAGCTTGGCGATGTTCAACACTCGACGTTTGTTTGCTGCATTCTTCATTGAATTTGCTGAAGTGCAAAATTCTGGATGCATTTTGAGACACGTTTAGCTGTTACATATCAAATTTGGTGCACATTCCCATGCAAACAAAGTTTGTACATTGTACAGTCACTTCATTTTTACTCGCTACTTATCCATTGTAGTGTAAACTGCAGTCAAAGCCAATTTGTATATTTGACGCTATGGTAAAGAGAAATGCAAAAAAAGTGATAACATCGACAAAAACATTCATAAGCTTCATTGTGCAAGTGGAAAAACACGGGCACGAAACAGTGTTTTAATGACAAATTTTGCAAATTATTTTCAATTAAATGAAATCCAACCATTTTGATCTAGGGGGATTTCTCATGGAAAAAAATGAATGAATTCTTATAAATTTTGAAAAATTTCTTCAATTCGGTCCGATTCGATCAATTTTTGTCAATTCGTGTAAATAAATGTACTTTTACACTGAACTTTTGAATTATGCTTCAATGAAATTTGTCTGGAAATGGGTTTTGGTGGATCTCAAGGATCGTTCAGAACTGCTCCCGGTTCTGGAAGTGGATCTTCAGGATGGGCCAGGGCAATGTCAAACCCGATCTGGTTCATCCTGAGGATCCACCAAAACCCACTTCCAGAACACTTTTATTCAAGCAATATCGTCATTTCAGTACATTTTCATATAATTTCAATAAAAAAGAAGAAATAATAGACATTTTTGAACATTTGCTCAAACTTTTTGTGTAAGAAATCCCCCTAGATTTCGATTGCATGGCATTTTTATTGATTGTTGCATTCGAATGTAGTTAAATTTAAATCAAGTCAATTTCATACGAAATGATACAAGGAAAAAAAACAAACGGTCAATTAACTCGAAAACATCGAAACGAATGCACACTTTTAAACGCAAATTTAACTAGAAATAGGAATGAAAATAATCATCATATTGTACAAAGTGATCAACGTTCACACTAACCATTGTCCCATCAAGCCATTATCACATAGTTAGCCTTTGCAATATTTAGAAATATCAAATGAAAATGAAAACAAATCCAATTGAAATGTCATGTTATTTCACTAATCTTTTTCCTCTGAACATATGAAAAATGCACTAATGGCAAATCAAGATGAAAGATTTTTATCTGATGGTGTTAACTGTAAACGCTTAAAAGACTATAACATGAATAGAAAGAAAAACAATCATGGAAACAAATGATCAAAAACAAAATATTTTGTAAATAATTTCAATCAGTTTTTACGCAAAAAACCTTTTGGCTTGTAGTTTTCTCGAATTCGGTTGCATCCAGATGAGGAAAAAGTATGCCATTTGCATTGAATGTTTCAGTCCTGAAACGAAACACTATCACATTCTGTTAATAAGAAGTTTCCCAAGCGAAAGAGTACGATGAGACTCTATCGTGACGATACATTTCATCGTGGAATAGTGCTAGCGCATGTACGCAACACTTATCCTTTCTCACTGCTGCTATGTTAAACATAGTATGCTGTTCACGCACATCGATACATGACTGTAGCTCCAGGGTGCACGCATACAGTCATGTATCGGTGTGCGTGAACCGTTTACTATGTTTGACATAGCAGCAGTGAGAAAGGAGAAGTGTTGCGTACATGCGCTAGCCACTATTCCACGATGAAATGTATCGTCACAATAGAGCCAAATTGTACTCTTTGGCTTGGGTTTCAATACAGTCCAAAGGTCAACGAATTCAAGTTTACTTCGCAAACTGAAATGTCTCTTTGCTTTTACTTTGATGCACACACATAGTGTGGAGTAGCTCCACTGGAGCTCATTTGAATTTTGTATTAGAAATGTATGCATTTTGTAATAAACAACATATTTCAGTGTGGAAACGCATTACTGGGCCACTTTGGTGACTTGAGGCACCGGGTAATTCTGTGAAGAAAAAAAGTTCTGCTGTAGTCTATTGGGGAAATTCCTTAGAGACCTGGACAGCAAAATTGCAAACTTTAAGAAAAAATGTCTATTTTTAAACTTATCTTATCTCGTTTTAATTGAAATCGTCTCTTTCTGAGCTTGAATCAATATATTTTAGTTAGCTTAACTTATGTGCAAGCCAAACGAGTGAAATATTGTGAATGTGAGTGAGAATGCATCGCTAGCATGTATTTGTCGTCAAATTGGCGAATCTATAAGCATATGCTCGCTTTGATTCAGTATTGGGCGGACAGTCGAACGAACATCACTTAAAAGAACAGCCAAAGCTGTTCAGTTTTCAATCCAAGTGATTTGAATACTTGGAAAAAACTTGGAAATTTTGCTGCATTTTTCTTCTACATGGACTTTGGTCTTATTCGAATGAAATCCAAAGCAAAAATGTCATTTTTTCAGCGTTTTCAAATCATTTGCATTCGATTACTTGAACAATTCTTCGCATTCTACATCGGAATGTAAGAATTTTCGGTTTTGCTGCAGAAAAAGGTACGCCCTGAAAAAGTGAAAGCGATTTTTTTCAGTGCAAATAAATCTATCGTTTTCGGACTTTGACTAATTGAATTTATGAATCAACACTGGCATAAATCGGAAAGCTTTTCGTTTGTGATCGTATAATTTCGGGGAAAAAACGAAAAATGAATAAAATTGTGAAACAAATAATTTGAGACTTAAAGTGTGCTATGCAATTTTTTTTCGGGTGATTGAATTAGATTTTATAGTGAAAAATACCGTTTTTATGCAGAAAAAAATTGTTTTTAAAAGATTGGAACAAAAAGTAATGATGAATTTCGAAATAAATGGAGAAAAAAATGAAAAAACTTGAACTTGATGTGAAAAACTAGTTGATAAATGATTTGTGCAACATTTTTTGCATTTTGTACTGCAAAAAGTTAATTTTTCCATTGAACGAGTTGAGTTGAGTAAATTGCATTATAGAACGTGTTCAGTTTTTGACCAAAATTACCTTCACAGCGCGATAGATGAAGTGAACTGCCCATGTTTTCACCGCTTTGGAACGGGCACGAGTGCATAGTCTAAGTCTTAACGTGTATATTCGCTCATCAAAATGCATAACAAGTACACATTCAATGCAAAAGTGATAGCCTTTAACCGTCATATAATATGTGTTTTGAGTGCAGTTTCAATCGGTCGGTTCGAATCGCAAAAAACACTTAGCGATTGTTAGTTTTTTTTTCCGTCGGCTCTAGTCAATCTTGGCATAAAAAGTTTGAATAAAAAACGAAGCGGGTGTTGATTTGGAAAAAATTCAAACAATTTTAAATAGAAGAAAGTCAAAAATCTTTTCATAAATCGCAAAATATGAAAATTGATCAAATAAAAAGTCAACAATTGAAATTCGTGTTAATTTGAAAAATAGTTCCGTTTGGTGGACGATAATCGGAATAAATTATCATATTTCCGTCCGAGTGCAATACATCTCTTGCATTTCTGCGTTCTAAAAAAAACGTTTGTGATATGGACTTCGTGCACTTTATTCCTATTTGAACATGATGTTTCCTTTTATAATTCTACACATGACATATTCTCTCGGTGTTGATATTCAAATCAGACGAAGTGCTCCAATAAAAAAAAAATACATTTGTAGAAGCAAAATAAAATCAGAAAATAAGCAAAACTTAGTTCTTTTTCAAAAAAAAAAACCATCAGAAAATGATTCCAATTTCCAACAAAAATCAGTGCATCAAAACCACTCACACAGCGCTATTCCAGAGCCATTTGTTTGAGTCGTGTCTTTTTCGCACATACAATGCTATTTAGTGCTCATTGTTCTATGCCTTCCTGGTGCGTTCGTTCACAAAACCATTTTATATATTTCGAAGAATGGACAAACAATTAAGTTCCACTTTTCCTGTTAGTGTTCTTTTTTTCGGTTAATGCAAAACCTTCCACTTGAAGTTAAATATGGAATAATTGAAATTGAATTGCAAAATTGTATTGTGTATGAGCCTTTGCTTTATGTTTATGATCAATGGGTGCGATCGTTCTCAATTACCGTTTGAGTTAAAATGAATGAGTGCAAAGTGAATAATGAATAAACGGTAGCCGCAATTGACTCGATTCAGACGAGACTCAGCACTGAGTGTTTAGTTTGCAAAATTTATTTTCAACTTTTATTTCAAATTCATTTGAAAAAAATGTGCGTAAGACTAACCAAAATGCGTAAAAATAACCAAATGTGTGAAAGTTCTGCTCTTTTGACTTAATTTCTTACTCAAATGTCACATTTTTAGTGCTCTTCATATTCGCTATCATAAAATGTCAAAGTTATTGTCCAATTAAAACCAATTTCAAAGTGTATTTCGATTGAAAAGTGTTCGTTAATTTTAATAAATGAAAATTTAAATCATTGTTAGTGACGAAATGAAGTTTGTGCTTTATAAATGCAATTGTGTTATTGCAGTGTTAGATCAAAAATGAATAATTGAACGTATCCAGAGTGAAATTTAGTAAAATATTAATGCTTGTGTTGAGACTTTAATATCAAGTGGTTAAATTAAAATTGATTTGCCAACAAAAAACACTTTAGGTTACTGTACAATTTGCGACATATGAAAGTGCCTAAAATGTGTCCTTGTGTTAATCGCTAATATTTCATAAATTTTCATTCAAATTAATTTTGATTTTAGTGATTAAATGAACGATTTTTGGAATTTGAGAGATTGTTCGGAGCAGCTTTACAATATTGAGCCAATTTAATTTATTTCATTAATTTTTTCTCCAATTTTGTGATTTTACATTAGAATTTAAAAACATTTTTATTATTCCGTTTACTTTAACAAGATAGAGAAGCCAAAGACAAATCGAAATCGAAGAAAAGCATTCATTTTGACGGAGGTTGGAAATATCACAGGCCATATTTTCTGCTGTTGAAAAAGGTAAATGTTCAACTAATTTTGAACATCAACCACTTTTATTTTGAGGAACTGTTCAACCATTTTAATACTGTTTTACTCAACAGAAGATGAGGCGGACATCAAAAAAATGGATGACGGGGATATTGATGGCTTAAAAGCAGTTGGAATGACAGTACGGATTTTTGGTAATTTTGAAGACGAATATGGTCCCGATGTAGATGACAGAAGATGCCGCCGAAGTAGTACTTTCGAAGCACACCAAATCATTATGTGCTCTGGGGTAATCTATAAACTTCGCAATAAAACGAAAAATTTCTTAAATTGATTTATCTTTCAGAACAGACGATGCTTTCTGCTGGAATTTTGCACACGGTTTTTATGGATATGATTTTTATGGATAGATAAGGAAGACACCCAATGATGTGAAGCAAAGGATGGGGTATGTCATTTTCAATTACAAACATTTGAAAAAACAAAATTGATTAAATAGGTAAAATGGCTATATGAAAATCTCTGCATACATAGAAAGTCGTATGAAAAAAAAAACAACCGGGTCGTTTTATTCCGGGCGGAGTTTGCTTTTCGAAAAGTCCAATTTATTTTTTTGAAGTTGAATGAAATGTTTCATTCGAAACTGATGTTTCTGCGATCAATTTTGATATTTCACAATTAATTGAAATTGATAACAACCAAATCCAGGCCGCTGAAATGATGAAGAAACAGTTATCTGTGACGAATATGATCGTGGACAGTTGCCTCGTGTGAAGAAATAGTAACTGAGCAGTCAGTTAACTGATTTCGGACAAAAATGACTTACTTTGATTGACATTTTAGTACAAAGTGTAGTGTAAGTCTATCATAGGTAACTGAAATCATTTGAAGTTACAAGTCAATCTAAATTGCTTCATTTGGGACCAAGTGATTTTCTTAGAACAAAAACATATATTCAATCAACTAAAGTCAACTGAAGTTATAGTCAGTCAGTCATTTTTTTTTTCAAACGGGGCTATTTGTAACGAGCAAACATACGTTTACCGTTGGCTCAGCATCTCAGCATTTCGTATCTGCGGATATATCCGAGCATATCGACGACGCAAGTCACTGTATCAGTGGCGTGCGTTGATGTGACTTGCGTCATCGATATGCTCGGAAGTATCCGCAGATACGAAATGCTGAGATGCTGAGCCAACGGTAAACGTATGTTTGGTAACGAGTTACTCGAAAAATGAGTAAATCACTTCAGACAAATAAAGAGGACAATGGCCGTAGAATCTGAAATAGTCTGATCTCGTTGGTCCTGACCGCTGCTGGCGAAATTTGACCTCCAAAGATTTTCAAAAGTGAGGACCTTTTTTCTTGTTTGACGTTTCCTATCTATTTGTACAGACGATCAGAGAGGCTGGAAAAAGTATTTGTATTTGTATTTGTATTTGTGTGAGTAAGATAGAGAAGGTGTTCAAACAGTGGGCAAATCTTCTAATAAACTGATTAACGATAATTGTCTTTTGCAAAGTTGTATAGTTTGAGAAGACCAACAATTTAGTGTCTCCAAATTCGTACACATATTGGCTAGAAAATGAAATGGGGTGAAGTCGGTGCTCTATATATATGAAGTGGGATTTTGCATGCAATTATCACTTTACGTGCATAAATCTTCAGTAGATTATAATCAAGAAAAAGAATTCTTTCTGCATTGACGTCTGACGCTGTATCAAGAAAAATTGAACCCATCCGCTAGACTCTATACTCTAGAGTGAACCAAATTCTTCTTTCACTTGAAAGTGAACAAGAGCAACCAACACTGTTCAAACCAGATTGAAATTTGGATTATTTTTTATCATTTATTCTGTATATTTTTTTTTCGTTCTTGCATTTTGCCTACGACATATGACTCAAACAAATCGCGTTCAAATTTGGCTCGGATGCACGTTAAGGTCACAAAAATTTAAAATAAATTCTACTCCTTACCAATACCTATACCGTAAGCAATTAAAAAGGCAAATAACTTGAGCTGTTTTTGACAGAATATTAATCGATGGTCCAACAAAGCAACAATATTGGTTGGTGTGGTCATAGATGGACAAAAAAATGAATTCTACACTACAATCAAAAAGGGGAATCGAAGGGAATCATCCGATTATTCAGCTAAATTGGTT
>NW_022598462.1:0-6239 GCF_009176505.1 Sitodiplosis mosellana | reverse complement strand
TCTACACTCAAATCGATAAAAAATCGCCAAATTGTGTTTAAATCATTTAAATTCATGCAAACAATGACCAAGTACAATCCAAGTGTCGGAGGATTTACGGAGGATGGAACTCTTGTTGCATGAGCACTTCGGTGAGTGTATAATGTTTGAAATAACGAACATGCATCCCGCTTTTTGTCTCTACAAATTCAGTTTTTAGAACATTCCATGTTAAAAATATGTCTTCAAAAACATTTTTCATCGCCAAAATATTCGTTTATTTCGTAAAATCGATTTTGTTTGAGTTTTCCAACCGGATTCATTGCAGCCTTACAAACAGACGAACATTCACAGACGTCAACACCTGTCAAATTAGACGTCTACTTTTTTTCTCTCCGTCTATTTTCAACAAATTTGTTTGTTTTTAAATTGTTTTTCGTCTTAATTATACGATATTTTACATCAAATTAAAAGTTTAAGTCCTGTTTTACCTCAGCAATATAAAGTTTTCGTTCGAAATTTATTTTTGTGTACAGTTTCAGTGTATAATTTCTTCAAGTTTTTCTTCGTTCTGTTTACTTGTTATTGTTGTTGCCTACTGACTGACTGTAAACATGTGTACATCGAACTGTAAGGTTAAAAGCCAAATCGCTGAGCTGTTGACAATGCTGGAGCCAATATGGAACAAATTAAACCAGCTCAAACATCTTTATTCTGACGAAATTAGCTCCGTGAGTTCGGACAAAGCCGATAAATCGGCAAACTCACGTACTGAGCCAATGGATGAAACTCCGGCACCAACCCAAATTCAGCAGCAAATATCGGACAACATGTCAAACTCGGGTTTACCGCTTGTAGACTTTCAAAATGTAAACATTTCACGGCGGAATAAAAGCAAGCGGCCCAGACTTGACTCGGAAGAACTGAACTCTTCAGATGAAGAGCAAAGTGACACTTCACCGCTGTGCAAATTGGTTTTTAGTCGTGATGCCAGTGGGAACAGTGGACAAAACGGTGCAAATTCAAAGCCCGTTGATACTGTATTGATGCGCTCGGTTTATTTAACCGAATTTCTACCGACAACCGAGCCTGCCGACATTATTAATCACTTGAATAGCATTGAAACTGTCCGATCATTTGACAAGTGATTTCAAAATTACCAAGCTCGTGAAGAAAGACAACAAAATGGAGTTGTCATTCGTGTCATTCAAACTCGATGTTCCTCGCCAACACTTTGACAAGGTAATAGCGGCAGGTATTTGGCCCAAGAAAATCAAAGCCACCGAATTCCAGGTCAAGTCTGTGAAGTCATCTGCACCGGCAAACCTTCCCAAAACTCATGACAACCATCAAATTCGGTCGCAACTACAAAATTTATCAGCAAAGGCCGCTCAAACTAAGTCAAAAAACTCCAGTGGGACAGTGAGAAACCAACGGTTGGAACCGGCAATGCATGCATCGAACCGGAATTGCAACAAACAACCACTACAGCGCCCACGGAGGGGTCGGCGCCAACGCAATCAGCAGAATTTTTGCCAAAAGAGCTGTTGTCTCCAACGTCAGCCTCAACCCGTTGTGAAGAGACAGCACAACGGCTGCACAGGTTACTACGAAGGAAATCGTCACGATTTGCATCGCCGATGCTGCAACTAAAGTCATGCACATCGGATGATCACTGCGTTTTGTGTACAATCTATTACCAAAACTGTCGTAGCATATACAACAAACACAAACGTTTCTTTTGTACCGCCGCTTCCTGCGATCACGATATGATAATATTAACTGAAACGTGGCTCAGAAATGATATTTATGATGCTGAATTTTTTGACGATTCATATTCTGTTTTTCGTAAGGATAGACTTTTTCAACGCGGCGGTGGTGTACTAATTGCAACCAAAAATGACAAATTCGCCAGTGAAGAGATAAAAATTTCCGGTGCTGACGATTTGGAATACGTTTGTGTGAAAGCTACTACTAAATCACATGTCATCTATATCTACTGTGCATACATTCCACCAAATTCACCGCAAACAGTCTACGAATCACATTTAACAGCCATGCACAAAATCGCTACCGATCCTGAAGATGTTGTTATTTTTGTTGGTGATTTTAATCTGCCGCATGTTGAATGGTCAATCGATAGCGACGATGACAACATCATGATTCCAACTAAATTTGCACCGGAGTACACGGCCACTTTCATCCAGGGACTCATGAGCATGGGAGTTCATCAGGTAAATCATGTACGTAATGATTCAAAAGAACGACTGTTGGACTTGTTCTTTACTAATGATTTCACCAACATTTCGATTGAGCGTGTAAATGAAGTTAACGCACTGACGGAAGTGGAAGATCATCATCCACCGATATTAGCCACATTTGAGTGGCATGGAAACAATACAACCGAGGCCAACATCAAAACAAAAGCATTCAATTTCAAGCGTGCCAACTATAAGGACATGAATGCACACTTTGCAAATATTAACTTCACCGAATTATTCCATGGAAAGATAATCATCGAGAAGGTGAACTTGCTGCACAAGACTTTGGACGATGCAATCATCAAATTTGTGCCTACTTACATCGTCAAGTCGATACAAAAATGTCCATGGAAAAATAAATTCCTAATAACACTAAAAAATAGGAAAAATAAGGCATGGAAACGCTACAGACGATCAGGATATCATCAGTCGTTTGAATGGAAATACATTTTGGCGTCTCGTGAATTCGATAAACTCAACACGGAACTCTACAACACATACGCGGAGAAAATGAAATCCTCGCTCAAGCATGACGCATCGAGATTTTGGCAATATGTCAATTCAAAGAAGAGCACCGACAACAAACCAAATGTCATGCAATTTGGTGATGTGCGCACAGCAAACGAAACCGAACAGGCCAACCTGTTTGCAAACTTCTTCAGTAGCAACTACGATCACTCAACAACTCAAGGCGTTCAACAATCGCCTACCGATGAGTCACACCAAACTGAGAAATTCCAGCTCGACATCGATTTCGTGCTTGAAGAGCTGCAAGCCGTGAACACCAAAAAAGGTACGGGTCCCGATGGTATGCACCCATTGATACTGAAAAACTGTGCGAGTCATTTGGCGGCTCCACTCACCGAGATTTTCAATGAATCATTGTCAACTGGCCATTTTCCTGACAAATGGAAACGCTCGAGTGTGTCACCTATTTTCAAAAAGGGGTCGAGATCGAAAATTGAAAACTATCGTTGCATTGCTAAGCTCCAAACTGTGGCGAAGTTCTTCGAACATATGGTGAACGTCAAACTTTTGTCTCTGGTACAGGACAAAATCACCAAAAAGCAACACGGCTTCATGAAGTCCAGATCCACTGCATCTAATCTCACCGAATTTACCTACTATGCCCAGAGAGGCATAAATTCAGGTGCGCAAGTGGACGTTCTCTACACGGACTTCAGTAAAGCGTTTGACAGAGTAAACCACAAGAGATTGATTCTGAAATTCAGATCGTTCAACCTGCCAGACAATCTTCTTGCTTGAATCGAATCATACCTGTCCAACAGAACGCAATTCGTTAAGTATGGGAGCAGCGAGTCTAACGAATTCAACGTATCATCTGGCGTACCACAGGGTAGTCATATCGGACCCACACTATTCCTGTTGTTCATCAACGACATAGTGGACGAAATGGACGACGTGTTCATTTCTTTGTTCGCCGATGATGTAAAAATCGCCAAAATCATCCACTCGAGCACGGATGCGGAAGCGTTACAGCGAGCCATCGACAAACTTAAGGTTTGGTGCGACGTGAACAATTTGCACCTGAACCTTGACAAATGTGCAGTCCTTACAATCACCACAAAAAGGAAGGACATCATCGACACTAATTATAAATACGGTGATTTTACCTTCAAGCGCGTACTGGACCACAAAGATCTCGGCGTCATCATTGACCAAAAGCTTAGCTTTATAAAGCACATTGACGCGGTCACCTCGAGAGCTACAGCAGCCTTGGGATTCATCAAAAGATTTTGTTACGACATAACCGACGTTCAAACGCTCAAAACACTATACTACGCACTGGTTCAGTCTCATCTTGAGTACTGCAATGTTGTATGGCTACCAACTTATACCGTGCATATCGACAAAATTGAGAGCGTGTTGAGAAAGTTCACCCAGTTCGCCCGAAGAGAGTACCGTACGGCGGCTAACGGCTACAGTATCACTGACTACAACAAGCGACTTGAAGCGTTGAACATGACATCGTTGGAGCGTAGGAGAGTGAATGCATCTATTGTATTCATGTACGACATCGTGAATGGGATCGCAAATTGTCCCAATGTACGCAATGACATCGCAATTGGAGAGAGTGTACGTAGGTTAAGGCACACAGACTACCTAAAGATTAAAGATAAGCTCATGGACAAACAAATTAGAGCTCAAGTGCCTCAAATATGCAAGTTTGCAAACAAAGTGGCTGAAAACTTCAATAACTCAACCAGCCGTGCAAATTTCATCTCGTCGGTACGCAGCGAACAAAACCAAAAATTTAATATTAAATATTGACAAATTGTTATCTTACATCCCTACGAAATGTATAGAAATAATGATATTCATCTGTGATTTTTACTCAAACTTTAAAATAAGTGGCAACATTGACTGTGATATAGCCATCCTCTGAGTTGGTGATTAGCTTTGACCTGTTATTACTTTATAATGGAAACTACCGTTTGTGTCAATGTATTTGCGAAAATCAGAATACTTTTTTATGTCTTTCGGTCTCTACTAAATTGTAAATTTATATCTACCAACAGGGACTTGTTAGACTAGACGTAAAACTTTTCTTCAATATATCACTTCTCTGATAAATTGAAAGAAGACTTTTGCAGTCATTAAGGCCGACAAAAATATGTTTAGCGCTCCAGTTAGTCTATCTTTTCTTAAACGCGTTGTTAGATTGTCTGAACCGTTGACGATTCGGCTTACTACTCATTTACTTGTATTGGTTAGGTTTCTTTGTGTTAAATTTTATAGACCAAACCCTAAATTCAAATCGAGAAAGACTGCTATAACTATCTATTGTATGAAAATACCCTATATTGTACAAACACGAAAAGATCAGGTTTTTCACGACTCTTGGAGTCGTTTTCCTGCAAACCAAAATATTCAGCCAGTTTTTGGCGGTGTGAAATAAATAAATAAAAATAAATAAATAAATTTATATGGGCGAGGTTATGGAACTTTAGCGCTTAGATGCATATCGAAAAAAATTGCCGAACAGGGTCATGACGTTTTTGGTGGTGTTTTGAGAGACAATTCTCTCTATCGCTGTTCCGCAAACATGGTTTTAAAACATTAGAAGTTTTTCATTTGATTCGTACTAAAACCTAGGGGCTAACCACGGATTTTTTATTGACAAAATCTGTTTTTATCGCCCAATTTTAATCACATCCGTAAAAAATTGAAAAAATCTGTATATATTGAATTTTATCGTTTAATATCGACTATAAACGTTTAATGTGCTGACGTCATTACCGATTCAAAAATGCTGGAAGTGGGTTTTGGTGGATCCTCAGGATCGTTTAGTACTGCTCCCGGTTCTGGAAGTGGATCCTCAGGATGGGCCAGGGCATTGTCAAACCCAGTCTGGTCCATCCTGAAGATCCACCAAAACCCACTTCCAGAATCGGGAGCAGTTCTGAACGATCCTGAGGATGCACCAAAACCCGCTTCTAGAACAGTATCCATTCGTTAAAGCGAAAAAATTACTGCAAAAATCGGGCAAAATCGACCAAAATGTGATCATATCGGAATTTATTTGTTTAAATGATAAAAAACGTTAAAGTCGGTCATTATTGGTTATTTTTAAAACCGTGGTTAGCCCCTAGACTAAAATCACGTGGAATCCGACTGATGAATAAATAAAATCAAGCGGTTTGCTTAGGAAAATGAACTTTTGTCAAGATGCGATCAAAGATTTCGATTTGAAATAAATCAATCACTATAGAATTCTATCATTCGTTTTAAATTTTTTACGAAGTATCGAATGTGTTAATCCATCCTTCAGTTTTTCTGCATCATCATTGTACTAACAAGCTACTACCCATTTGGATTATCAATTTACCAAAGCACATTGGCCACAAGCTTCACACGTTGTTTGACAAACGTTTTTGTATACAGTGTAGTGAATTGGATCGATTCACAATTGTTTTTTTCAATACCGAACCAGAGAGTGCATATTTGGTGTTGAGCAGGCCTGAGATGAACTGAATT
>NW_022598461.1:0-2740 GCF_009176505.1 Sitodiplosis mosellana | reverse complement strand
TTTGAATGATGTTGGCCTTGATGGTACTGAGATCAACGAAGCACATCTGATGCTGCCGCAGACACTGAATGATCAGCTACGGGTGCATGCACGCAAGTTACGGGTCGGTCTGGCTAGTATTTGCCATCTGGCCTTTGCACAGGTGCTCGCTAGAGCTAGCGGTCTTGAAGCAGTAGTGTTCGGTACCGTGTTGCTCGGCCGTTTACAAGCCGGAGAAAAGAACCATAATATCATGGGGCCGATGATTAATACGCTACCATTGCGGATAAATATTGATGAGACGGAAGTCGAAACCGCTGTGCGCCATACGCACGCTCAGTTGAGTGCATTGTTGACACACGAACATGCACCGCTTGTGTTGGCCCAACGCTGTAGTGCAGTTCCAGCTGGTGTGCCGTTATTCAGTGTTCTGATGAACTATCGCCATAATCAGTACACAAGGCAGGTTAGTGCATCAATTCCTGGGGTTAGAGTTTTAGATGTTGAGGAGCGAACCAATTACCCACTAACCTTGTCGATTGAAGATGATGGTTATACACTAGGACTGACGGCTCAAGTATCTACTCCAATTTCAGCAATTCGAATCTGCGCCTACATGCAACAATCTCTGGAATCGATCAATGACGCAGTAAGGCAAACCCCTCAACAACCAATTCGAACACTGACAGTGGTACCACCTGAAGAACGCACGTTACTGCTACATACCTGGAATGAAACCACGATTACCTATTCACCTGTCCGATATCTTCATCAATTTTTTGAGTCACAGGTGGAACAGAATGGACAGGCGATCGCTGTGGAGTGTAACAGAGAGATCCTTAGCTACGCGGAACTCAACGCACAGTCCAACCAACTAGCACATTATCTAATCGTACGAGGCGTCAAACCAGATGATCGCATCGCACTCTGTATCAAACGGAGTGTGAAATTAGTTGTAGCTATACTTGGCATTCTAAAAGCCGGCGGCGCCTATGTACCATTAGATCCGGATTACTCGAGTCAACGGCTAACTAATATTTTACATGATGCTGGCCCTATATTTCTGTTGGCAGATGCTACTGGCCGAAAAGTACTCGGAGAACATCAAGTACCTGTTGTTGACTTGGAAAACCCGTTGCCTTCTGATTTGCCAATGGATAATCCGGATGCAATCAAGCTTGGACTCGATCCAGCCCATCTGGTCTATGTCATTTATACCTCTGGCTCGACAGGAACACCGAAAGGAGTAACGGTTGAACATCAGCAAGTTGTACATCTCTTTGAGGTTACAAAAGGCAAATTTGGTTTTAGCACAGAAGACAAATGGTGTTTATTCCATTCATTTTCTTTTGATGTGTCCGTATGGGAGATATGGGGTGCATTATCTCATGGTAGTCAACTTTCAATTGTACCATTCAGTGCCACTCGTTCAATGGACGAATTATATGACTTGATCTGTACTAGTGGTATTACTGTACTAAACCAAAGCCCTTCAACACTGAAAATGCTTATGAATGTGGAAAAGTTCAGTTCACGATCCGATAAACTTCGGTATGTGTTTTTTGGCGGTGAATCATTAGACCCATTAATTCTAAGGGATTGGTTTGAGAAATACGATAAAGGTCAAACAGTGTTAGCTAATATGTATGGTCCTACCGAGACAGTTATAATTGCCACATGTTGGATCTGTGATGGTGAAAACTCATTGGTACCAATCGGTCGTCCTCTTCCCAACAAGCAAATTTATCTGTTGGATGCTCATGGTGAGCCAGTTCCACTAGGAGCCGAGGGAGAATTGCACATTGGCGGTGATGGTGTGGCACGTGACTATCTGAACCGTCCAGAACTTACCGCGGAACGATTTTTACCCGATCCATTCAGTGATGATCCAGCAGCACGCATGTATCGTACTGGTGATCGAGTACGATATCTACCAGATGGTAATCTGATATATCTAGGACGCATCGACCAACAAGTGAAAATTCGCGGATTTCGGATTGAGCCTGGTGAAATCGAAGCCCACCTAGTCGCAAATCCTCAGGTGCGTGAAGCGGTTGTACAGCCCTACGGAAATGAATCAGATGTTCGTCTTGTAGCTTATGTGGTGGCCAATACCGATACGGATACATTAATAGCACAGGATTTACGCACGCATCTGTCAAAACTATTGCCTGACTATATGATACCAGCGGCCTATGTATGTCTACCATCCTTGCCTCTCACACCCAATGGCAAGCTAGACCGGCAAGCACTACCAATTCCGGATGAAGAAGCGTTTGCTCGCCAGAAATACGAACCTCCACAGGGCGAAATGGAAGAAAAATTGGCCGATATCTGGCGTCAATTGCTGAGCATTGAACATATTAGTCGACATGATAATTTCTTTGCGCTAGGAGGCCATTCTTTGTTAGTCGTACGGCTTCTAGAGGAGTTGAGAAAGATCGGACTTAATGCCACCGTTCGGAAAGTGTTTGATTCTCCCACATTGGCCATGTTAGCTGCAACACTCAGTCACTATAAATCTGTGAATATTCCGCCCAACCTAATTACAACAGACAGCACGGAGATTACCCCAGGAATGTTACCACTCATCAATCTTTCTCAGTCGGAGATTGATACAATTGTTGCACAGGTACCAGGCGGATTAGCTAACATTCAAGATATTTATGGATTGGCTCCTTTACAGAACGGCATTTTGTTCCATCATATAAAAACCGAACGTGGAGATCCATATCTGTTAGTTTGTCGTATGCAGTTTACT
>NW_022598460.1:0-6390 GCF_009176505.1 Sitodiplosis mosellana | reverse complement strand
TGTGCAATGTACAATGAACACTTATCGATAGTGATAAGATCCAATATCTAGCCATTTTACGTGAGGCACAAGGCATGTGCGAACTATTTCATGGCTGAGCATTACTTGTTAATAACACTTCAAGTAGGTACTAAAAAGACATGATTAAAATTAAAATTTTCAAACCATAAAAACTTTTCTACGTAAATGTGAAAATGTCATTTTATTGTGTCATTTTTTTTGTACTCAAACAACTTTGAAAAAATTCCATTAACCCAAATGATTCCAACAAAAATTCTTCCATTCATGACTCGATACTCGTCTAAACTCAATCAAACTAAAGCTATATCTTAACCCGGACCATTTCATAAACAAAAAGAATTCATCTGAAACATAAACGATGATTTTACTTGCACCAGTCAATTTCTTTCGACCCTCATTCACTTCGGCGAGCTCAATGATCCGAATGTTGAAAATAAATCCGCCGTTCAAACGATTCACTTTAATGTGTTTCACGTTTGGTGTGTGGCAAATGAATGCTGCTATATCTTTCAAGGTGGCTTCTTCGATGTAAATCCGCTGAACATTCGTAAGACTCTTGGCAAGACTTATCAAATTGGCGTTCTTTTCGACTTTTCCGATGCTGAACTCTTTGAGGTCGTGTAATGGAGGCAAGGTGAGACGATCAATTCGGGCATAGTTTAATTTTTCCAACGAACAAACCGAAGTTAGATCATCTGTTACGATGGTGCTGTACGATCCATACAGATGTAAGCGCTTGTAAAAGTGACGCTGATTAAGGTCATTCAATAATGAATTAACAAGCTGTCCGAAAGGTTTATTACAGAAAACATTCAGTTGATCCAATTTTGCGTTGATCTCCTTCAAGCAGTCACCGTTTCTTCGAAGGAATTGAATGGTCGTTGTAAAAGTTTGAACATTTGGATTCAACTCAAAAAACGTTTTAAGCTCAATAGTTGGTTGTCTGAATTCAAGGTAATCCTCTATCAATATGATGTGTTCAAGTATCGGATATCGTTGCAGTAGCCAACCATTGTCATTACCGATTATAGTGTGATCATGAATATTCGAAATGGATAAATACTTCAAATTCTTGCAGAATTTTAGAAATGTTGAATAGAATTCATCGCAGATTTGGTCCTTTCTAACCGTAACATTTTCCACTTGGCTGAGAATCCCTTTGATTTCCGTAAAATCTTCGAGATACTCACATCTATTTGAGAAATGAATCTCTTTAATGCAATTGCAGTCAATGTGTTGAAGTTTGGTCCAGTCAAAAATCTCAACGATTCCATGTCCAATTCGAAGTGCCGGATAATTCGTTTTGAGGCAGTAATCAACGATCGTTTTAAATCGCTTACATGTTTGACGAAGTGTCTTTAAATCAGTTAGTGATAACCATTCAAATACCTCTTCAAAACAGTCAACACTTAGGTTGAAAATACGCGCAAGTGATGAGTCATTCTCTATCATGCTTTTTTTACTGTAATTTTCAGCTTCGCTAAACACAGAGCTTACGTATTCAATACCAGTATTCTGTCTTATAGTCATTTCGCGTCCTACATTCTTTTTCAATTGAAGAAAACACTGGACTTTCAGCACAAAATGAACTGATTTACCCTATTTCAGTTCATTCATATGACATTTCCTAGAAATATAAGAAAAATAAGAGAAAATATCATATTTGCAAAATATTCTATTCTGATTTTCAATTTTAACTGCCGTATTATTTGCTTGAGTTGTACTCATCTGATTATTCAATTCAACGAAACTCAATTTTTCTCATCTCATCAATATTTTGTTGTAATCACACTGATTTCAAATATTTACTTTGATAATTCAGACTTGATAGCTGTCGCTTGTTCTTTTTGCTTTGACGTTTGTTTGACTATCTTCTACTCTGATCACTTTGAAATCATCGAATCAATTCTAATGTCTGAACGTCAGGAATGCATTTTAAAACTCGTTCACACGTACAAGGGATGATGATACACGTTTAAGAAATAGTGGTAATTATGCATTTGAATTGGGAGTTAAAATACTCAATTGATACTAATACAGAAATAACACGTTAACACGGTTTTTTTTTAAATAGACATTCACTATTCATTCGAATTAAAGTTAAATGAAACGTTCAAGTCGCGAGTCTCTTCATTTCATACTGATAGAATCCCAGACAAAATTCGATAGTTTTAAGGTTTTATTGTATGATTTAGCACCGTAATCGTCTGAAAACTATTGATATGGCATGTGCCATATATTCAGAACTACGTCTTATCTGGCAAAAAGTGATTCATGAGAATTATCCTAGGTCAAGATTTAGAGAATTAAAACACTAACGTTTGTCTTTAAAGTGTATATTTTTCAATCAAGTCAATACTTTTTGTTGATTTTGTTATCAATTTCATGTCTGATAAAATACATTCAGTTTACATGATATCAGAATATTACTTTTTTTGTTTACACTCGGGGCACGTGTTGTTAAGTGATATCATGATAATTTAACTCAAGAAAAAATGTCATTGAATATGTTTTAGTCTACATCCTATGGATACTGTTGGTTTTGAATGTTTGTTTGTTCGTTCGTTCGATACGATTTTTTTGTTTCGTTTGTTCGTTTGAAAAGTTTGGAAAAAATGGATCTCTACGACCGGACTCTATAAGCGCACTTTATCGCCTGCGAAGCCTTTGGCACCCAATCCAGTGACTTTGAATAAACATCCCGCGAACTCAGATGAGTCACCATCTGCGGCCGTTATTGCATATAGAATGTCCAAATTCGGTCCTCCAAACGATACTGCAGTCACTTGCTTTACCGGGAATGGAATATCCAAGAGAACTTTACCGCTTCTAATGAAAAATGAATTGAAATTATATTTACAGAAAAATTAGTAAAAATTGAATAGAAAACAATCAAATGTTGCAAATAATTGTGCTCATCAGAGAATATTATGGGATATTTTCATTCAGATGGGATAGAAATATCGCGTGAAAATATCTGATATTTTCTGGTGCGCATTTAAAGTAATTGAAAGATCGATGACTCACTTTGGATTAACTTTGGATATTTTCGATCCTCCGTAGAATGTTATGTACAGATTTCCATCTGTATCAATGGTCAAGCCGTCAGGAAGAAAACCGGGATGTGCGCCATTGTTGCTAAAATCAATGACCACTTTCTCGTTGGCTAAATGAAAACACAAATTAAAGTTCATTGAAACAATTTTGTGACTGTCAATATAGGCACTGTAACATGGAAGTGTCCCCCTTGAAGATCCGGGTTTTTAGATAGGGGATTCTTTGAGAGAGAATATAAAGGTGATTCTGAACATTTAGTTGAAATGTATGACAGGATCATGAAAATTAATTTGCTTCATGATCAGTCCTGATACCTCAAAGCAGCACTGAAGGCAATTATATTCTATTAAAATCGATATAGAGTATATCTCACTTTGAAATTGGACCAAAGACTTTCAATCGCTTACAGAAGTTTCCAGTGTTTGGATTGTAATCGTATTCTTTGACATCAAATTTGCCCGAGTCGATGTAGTAAAATTTGTTGTTGTTTTGGTCCCATGCCATTCCGTTCGATACGTAAATGTTGTCAAGAACCACTTGAGGACTATTATCGCCTTTGATATATTTGTACAATCTACCGGCTGCAATTTCTAAATTATCACCCTTCTTTTCTGATAGCATCGTTCCACCATAGAATCGCCCTACTCATCAGAATAATGTACAACGAATCAAGAATGAATATCAAAAGAATCATAACGAAAAGAATCAACCTGTTGGATCAGCTTTAGCAGCGTTGAAGCGATTGTTGCTCTTGTCACTGTCAACTTCAAATGCGATTGAGTCAAGGGTAGCCTTGGGTGACTTGCCGTCCCATTGTACGATTCCCACTCGTCGGTCCAAACCAACTGCGAACTCATTCGAGGAATTTGCCACCGGAATCACAAATGGTGTCACCAATTCTCCATCAATTCCCGCTGTATACACTTTATTTTCATTGAAGTCGTAACGCAAAATAGCCGAATCATTGCCATAAACATCGCAGTAATATAAACTCTGCTGATCCGCGTCCCAGTGTGTCCGAGTACCAACAAGGGTTTTTGGCGAAGGCACGACTTCAACGTTAAATGACATCTAATTCATCGAACAATAAAAAAAAAGTCATAAATAAGATTGAACACAGCAATTTAATTATGGTTATACTTGAATAAACCGAAATACATGCTAATAAACATCATCCAAGATTTATCGTGAAGAATCATTATCGAAGATTATCACGAAAATATGGTAAATTATCTTTTAAGAAGAGTTATCACAATTCTAATTAATTACTAGTGATTCCAAACACTTGCAAATCAACGATCGAATACTCATAACGACATCGAATGCACAAGCATCAATAATAAACGTAAAGCATATTTTTGGCCTATATGATTCCACTGGATTATGTATAAAACTGATAAACGGAACAGCTATTGCCGGCGAAATTAAATTTTTATTTTGAATATTCCTATGCCCATTGTAAGTGGTTCGGATTTAATTAAATCCAAAAATTTAATTTTCAACTTTGCGAAAACGGCCAAAAAATGAAAGCTAATAAGTCAAAGCATAAAATTTGGTCGAAAACAAGAAAAATTGATCTTATGAGTACACTCGATATGGGTTATGGGGCTTTGAAATCGTGATTTTCCCGAATTTTGTTAAATCCTAAAGATTTAACTTTCAAATGCGGGATTTAAGCATTTTTCACGCAAAACCATGTTGCAAATAAGTCAAAAATTGTTGGAAATGACCAAGAAATTCTAAATTAGTAAAAAACTCAACCACTTTGTACGTTTTTTGAGTCCAAATATGCAAAAATATCATTTTTCGTATATTCTCAACATTTAATTTTCAAATGCGTGATTTAAGAATTTTTACGTTAAACAGTGGGTCAAAAGAGGCAAAAGTTGTGGGAAATGGTCCGAAAAATCTAAATCAGTAATAAAAAGCAAGCACTTTTGACCATTTTTGGGTTCAAATAGGCAAGAATATCAGTTTACGGAAACCCTCAGTATTTCACTTTCACATTATGGTGAATTGTTTTGGGAAATCTCGTTTTTCGACAGTCTGCACATCCAAAACTTCTAGTCAGCTTCAAATCAAGCACCGAAAGCCATATCTGTGCCTTGTTTATGGGGATTTCAGGTCAGCACAAGATTTAGATAGGTAAATGAGTTTTTTATGAAACCATGAAAGTAAAATCCCAATAGAAATCCCATTTGTGACATTCCAAGCGTCATGAAACTTTCTGGATCTTATTTTTACCAAAAAACTCAATCCCTGAAATTTTGAAGCCAATCGAAAGCGATTAACGGGTACCTTCCATACAAATTAATTCCTTAAAACATTTGAAAGTTAAATCTTTAGGATTTAACAAAATTCGGGAAAATCACGATTTCAAAGCCCCATAACCCATATCGAGTGTACTCATAAGATCAATTTTTCTTGTTTTCGACCAAATTTTATGCTTTGACTTATTAGCTTTCATTTTTTGGCCGTTTTCGCAAAGTTGAAAATTAAATTTTTGGATTTAATTAAATCCGAACCACTTACAACGGGCATTATTTTTTCAAGTAAATTTCTCTATCTAAATACAGTGCGGAATGTACGTCTTATTCCATATTGACCATAAGTCGATTTTACTTGTATTTTGCATAGTTTTACGTGGTTTAACGAAAACGTTTCGTTTTTTCACGAATGAAATTGAATTCATTATCTTTATATGCATAGGGATCGCAATAGAAAACAAATCAAGTTTTACACCTCTGGCAAGTAATTCCATACCTCATTAGCTTCACCTTTAGTTGAATCATTCTCGTTCGTCGTTTTCAGAAGATAGTATCCAATCGAAACTAATACGACAGCACTAGAATTAAGACCCACATTTTTTTTCTTCAAAAAATTAGAACTGGATTTCTTCGTCTTTTATTTTTATGATTTTTCAACATATTCCACTTACCAAATAATGATGGCGATAAGAGATCGAACATTGCAAATCAATTGAGAGACTTTCATTTTGTGAATTTTCAGGCAAAAATGTTCAATCGCAAAAAATTTACTTATATTTACTAAGGTACGCTTATTGTGAGCGATGAATCTGAACTGCATTTGTCAGCAAAACATGGTTTGAATATACTTCCACAATGGAAGAATTTCCTTTTATCAAATGTAATTATTATTTGCACAATTATAATTATTATTTGTCATTGTGACAATGACTTAACAACGTGCCGATTATAATTCGTACGATCCGAAATTCGGTAACAGAATAGATAAAGATTCGTTACATTTATGAAATAACTTCAAATTGAACAGACCCAAGATAATTTCAAT
>NW_022598459.1:0-1432 GCF_009176505.1 Sitodiplosis mosellana | reverse complement strand
ACAATTTTTTCCATATTTAGGTTTTAAAAAGTCGTACAGAAAACTGTTCATCGTTATAAATATCATCACTATGTTTGAACTACTTACTGTGTGCGGCACGATAACAACATGCTTTTAAAAATAGAATCATTGATTGGCACAAATATTATTCAAGTGTGAAAATCAATGTCAACATCAGCATAAACAAAATTTACCTGTCAAAGCATCTCTCTATTTCCGTTTAACATAGTTACCTTGTAGTAGAAAAAAAATCAATATGGAACGAGCCTGAAAAAGCGCTGTACGTAAACGAAAACACCATTCAATTTACTTTTTTTTTAATATCCAAATAAATACTTTTTAATAGTTTTTTTTTCACTTTTTGCGTTTTTCATTTAAATATAAAATGACATAATTTATGAAATAGCTATCGTTACGGCATGTCACGAGTGTTTTTTTTATTTGTTTTACCTAAATGAAATTTCAATTGAAGTATTCTTGCTTTGTTCATTGATTGTTTTAAATCCGCTCTTAAATCATAGATTATTTATTAATTTCGCTTTTATTTTTAATTTATTTTAATTGTTTTTTTGTTTTTTTTTTAATATACGTATCGCCTTTTCTCTACGCTTAACTTAACAAATGGAATTACTTCTTATGCTTATATCGTACTTTGTTGCTGTTGTTTTTTCTTCTTCTTTTATTAATTTAATCATTACGCGTGTCACATTCATCAATTATTTTAATTTTTTCTTCTTTTTTGTTTCGTAAAATTATCCTTATGACCTAGGCAAACTACGGGCTACGTCTTTATGTATGTTTTATTTTTCTTGTTTAACTCTCATTTCAGATCAATAGATACTAGATACTTGCTTCATATATTTATACAGACTAATCAGACCTAGGAGCTACATTTAAAATGTGTGTGTGTGTTTTTTTTTGTGTTAATTTCCATTTTTTTGCTCTTGCTGTTTGCTTGTTTCATTTATGCGCATTTTCATTTCATATATGTTCTGAAAATTGGTTAAAATAAACGTGTGCGATGTGTAAATGTCCTGTAGTAAATACTGCCTAGTTAATGTTTTATCTTCGTTTCGCTGATGCAATCATTTGACGAAGCATTGGCTCCGGTGTGCAGACTTTGGGATCACACTTCATTTGGCCATCGCCACCGCATCTAAGAAGGAGAAGAGAGAAAAGTAATGAATGAGTTTTTGTCTTCAACTTTCGTTTTTTGTGTCCATAAAATATGAAGATAAATGGTCATTGACGAAAAAAGATAAAAAAAAATTGCAATGACAGCCAAAGCGAATGAAATAGAATACACAGAAAAAATGCATTTTGTAATCAAATACTTACATGCAATCGATGCATGGTCCGCTGGCGGTTGTAACTCGTTCGCCAATTTAGTAAGACTGGCTATATTGTCCAAATCTCTTTCTGGTCGTTCAAG
>NW_022598458.1:2637-6580 GCF_009176505.1 Sitodiplosis mosellana | reverse complement strand
CCAACAACTGTCAATGCGGTCAAGACATATCGCTCAGACTGTACAAAGTTTAATTAAGTACTTAACGGTAATAATCGGTAATAACTATCATCTTAGTAATTACTTATTAATCGGTAATAAGATCGATAATAATTATTACCAGTGGTATTACTCAGTAATAACACCGGTAATTACGTTGTACCTTCAGTCTTACCCAAAGAAATCAAAATTGTATTTGCTACCTATGTATTTCAAATGTAAAAATCCCAACGGTCGAACATAGCAATTTCCGAACGAACGAACGAACAACATTTTTTTTCATAAATTTCGAACGAACGAACGAACAAAACAATTTTTTTAAATGCTTTCGAACGGTCGAACAAGTGTTCGAAAGTGTTCGACGGCCAACACTAAATCAGTAAAAACCTAAATTTATATTCTTCACTTATGCTCCTATCTCTTACGGCGAAATCTCCTATGATTGATTTCAAATGTTTATCCTGTTTTTTTCTCTAAATAGCTATTTGGAGTTCGAAAGCATGCTTCGGCAGTATCGAAATTGGCTTCCGTGGAATCAGCTTCTCCGTGGGATCAAAAATTAGATATGAATCACAGCATGAAATGGTTAGTTTTTATATTTCCTCAAAATGTTAGTTAGCACTTTATATTTTACATTATTTATTTGTCATTTTCAGCCTCTTGGATGTCGGGCAAACATACTTTATGGTTTGATCGTGAACCAAATGACGCCTGTCATTGAAAGCATCAACAACAGTTATTCTAGTCGGCACATTTCACGGCCAGAGTTGGATTTTTTGAAAGAAACGATCCACACAATGTAAATTTTTTTACGATCTTCATGTAATATTTCAAAATATCCCAAATATGTTTATATATTTACACAGGTGCTCGAAAATAAATGACGGCTATTTCGATAGTCGAGATTTATTTGATCTGCCAAGTCCACGTCCCAGTATTGAAACAGAAAGCAGCCCAGAAGCACAGAAACAGCCTTCAAAAAAAACTACACACATCAAAGTTCAGGCTGATTCCACAAATTTAGCCAACATTCCGACAATAGCACAATCGAACCGAACTGCTTTCGGTGAACGAATCACTCTGGTGTCATCGCAAAATGCTCGTCAAACTATACAGGTAAATTAGAAAAGATATTCTACGGCGATATATATATACCTATGTATTTACTTATTTCAACAAAATTTCTTTCTTTTTTTTATATGTTCTTTACTTTTTGTGTTGCAGCAACAACAAATTGAAAATCAAACGGTGGCATCGATTGTTGAACCGACACAACAACCAACTGTACGGTCTCAGGCGACACGGTCTCTATCGACACAACCACAACCAAAAGCCGATCTAAGTACTCAATCACCAGCAAAGACACCAAAACATCGTTAAATTGGCATTAAAAACTAACTAAATTTACGGATGTATTTTTTCTCTTCGAATTTAGCAAAAACAAAATCGGAATCAAAACGGTAAAATTTAAAATAAAAGAGATTAAACTGGAATTGAAAAAAAGAAATTCAAATTGTTGAAAATAAATAAATCAGAATATATGTTGAATTCAGAACAAATAGAAGAAAAAAAACGAGGAATGAAGAAAATAGAAAGAAACAGAAATCTATACATTTTCGTATTAGAACATTAAAGAAAAATGCGCTTACAAATTCATGAGCTCCGACGTGGTTTTTCTTGTCCACATTATTTCTTTTTTTCAGCCTAGACTTCAATTTTTTTCCATTTTGAGGTGACTTTTTTTGACGATTTATTATCGTTTTTCTAAAGTAACGTATAAATACAGAATTGTGTGTGTGTATTTTCCAAGGGGGAAAGCAGTGATCTAGTACTGCATTCAATGCCAATTCAATGCCACCAAATTCAAATTAATGCTATTCACTGCAATCCACTCCTGTCAAAACAGTAATCTAGTACATCAATCGATGACAGCAGTGGATTGCAGTGAATAGCATTGTTTTGAATTTAGTGGCAATGAATTGGCATTGAATCGGCATTGAATGCAGTACTAGATTACTGCTTTCCCCTTGGTATTTTCCCATCGGAAAGAACATATATCTTGTTGCAGTAATCTGACATGAAATAATAAAAGAACTGAAGACAAAAACAAAAAAGAAAAAAATGTAAATTGTATTGTTGAAATGCTATTACATCGATGAAATTGCACAATATTTACTTGGACAACTAACTGTTGATTTTACGTTCGCATTTTCGTTTGTAAATATGTGTATAGAAACAGGCTGACTGTGTTGTTGTTACTCTGTCAATGTTACAATGGTCGAGTGAAATTAGCCGGGAACAAAACTTTCTCATTTGTACCTTCCTTCTGGCCCATCAACCATCCCTCCTCCTGCAATAATCGAAACGAATGAAAAAGGATAATTCAATAAATTTGTTTTCTCTTTTTTAGGTTAGAATTTAATCGAAAGAGATTTGTATGCATAGTCAAAAATTTTCAACTTGAAGATATTGCGTCGTAACAGGGCTAAAAAAAACTGTGCGCAAAATGTGCTGTCGAAATAACATATGTGCCGTAATTGTGCCATGACGGTTTACCCAATTTTGAGGGTTGATTATACGAAAGTATACGACAAAATAAACGATTCCATGAACGAAAAAACTACCTAGGTTGAAGTTTCCTAAGTGAACGATCGACATAATCACAACTCTCTTCGAAATAATGGATCAAGTTGAAAAAATATTTCTACTCAAAAATACAGAACTAAAACCAAGGCGGATTTTGGAATAGAGACACGAACGCGAAAGTATACGACAAAATAAACGATTCCATGAACGAAAAAACTGCCTAGGTTGAAGTTTCCTAAGAGATTTGGAAGATTGAAATGCAACAAAAAATCATGAGAAACAAAATAGAATCGAACAATTTGATAAAAAATTAGGAAATTGAAAAAAAATCAATTAGAAAAAAAAGAAATATTTTGAAAATATTCAAAAATTATGGAAAAATCAAAGAAAAAAATTAAAAACATTCATGAAATGTGAAAAAAGAGAAATTAAAAAAATTTAAGAAATTTATGTTGTTTTTTGAAAGAACTTTTTGTAGAAAAATTTATATTACGTTGAATTGTAAAAATGACTCAAGAAGGCTTGTTTCGCTCAATTACCTGGTCTTCTGGATCATCATACTCAATGACTTGAATGATTTCTCCAACATCAAAACTTAACTCATCAACATCCTCTTTGACATATTTGTATGTAGCTTTTACTCTGTAGAGGACACCAGGCGGTAAATCTGTTGTAGTTGCACCTATTCCAAATGAATACAATCATATAATTCAATTGTGGATAAAATTGGTTAATTTTGTGTTAACCGCTGAAATGTCTAGATTAAAATTTTTACGTAAGATTGTCTAATTTGTAAATTGATTTGTTCTTTTTTTGCGCAATAATTTTGTTTTGATTAATTTGTGTGGTTTAGCACGTTATTTTCAACAACAAAAAAGAAGAATGAGCCAAAAAATGAAATGAAAGAAAAATCGAACGATTTTTCTTAAAGACATTGAATTGTAAATGCCAAAAATAAAATTAAAATTAGACAATGGTAGCGTTGATAAGTAAACGAAAACAATGATGTCGCGCCTTTTCAGCGTAGCAGGTGAGCGTGTTCGCGGTGTGAATGGGACGGTAGTACACGTGGCCAAAGAAAAAAAGTATTACCGAGAAAAAAAAATACCAAAAAAAAAACTATTTAGCAAACGCTATGCGCATATATGTATTCCAAAACAATACAATGAATTTACTTTTTGAACGTAAGCGATTGATAAAAACGACACAACAACAACGTAAGCAAATAAACGCATGCATTTAACAAAGAAGGTGATGTTTCTGTCTTCCATTTGGAAAAATGTCCAGAGAGTGTGTGTTGTATGATCAGACGTGTGCAAGGTCAAAAATTCTAGGGGGG
>NW_022598458.1:0-2537 GCF_009176505.1 Sitodiplosis mosellana | reverse complement strand
CCCCCCCCCCCCCCCTTGCACACGTCTGTGTATGATCGTAGTGTCAGAAATGTAAATGAATTATATTGAAATAGACTTTTGTTTTCATGAGGATAAAACAGTGAGCGATTTCGCGGCATGATGATATATTTGTGTCACGTGGCAAAATGCTCACGTGTGTCGAAATAGATGAAGAAAAGAAATGATAATAGATCGAACGGATTGTGACGCGATTGAGTGTGTTTGTATGTGTGTCTCATTCTCCCAACTCACAATATGATGAGAATAAATAGCAAAACTCACCGACGGGCACGTCATACAACTGGTCCTTAATCATTATCTCCCCTACAAGAACTTCAACTCAAATGTATCCAGTTTTACTTTAGAATTGGTTGGACCCAACTTAAAATGTACTAGGTTCATCTATTTCATTTATGGCATCTTCTACGCCCAATCCCACATGCTCAAGCTTTTCATATCGTTGCAGCAACCATCCGTTTTTATTTTTAACTTTTACATGCGATAATTTGGTTCGACGCACATTTTTGCTATGTTTCAGAAGAACGCCGATTGACTGTACAGTAGCTGAGTTCCTAGATTGGGCGTAGAAGATGCCATAAATGAAATAGATGGACTTAGTACATTTTAAGTATGGTCCAACCAATTCTAAAGTAAAACTGGATACATTTGAGTTGAAGTGCACATCTGTTCAGTTACAATCAGCCTAATTAAAAAACAATTAGCAAGGTCCATGCTAATCACCTGTTTTCAAACCGATTTAAGTTCAGTTCATTTCTGTGGTGCACACTGCTCACATCGATTTTACGTGAGTATATTGGTAATTTATTAGGTTAGAAAAATAGTATTCGTGTAATACGAAGAAATTTGTCAAAAAGTATTTTTTCCCAATTAAAACCGGTTATCATTAACAGGTGAAAGCAAGAAACTTACAACATTTTTTTTTATAAATAATACTGAAATAAACATTTAACAAAAACAAGCGATTAAAGAGATCTTGTAGAACATCAAAAGAAACACTAAGCACGCATCTTTATTCGTCTTTTCTTTGCTCAAAGTTTATACTTCTCAGTTATTGAATCAGTTTTTTACTTTCATCGTGTCAGTTGCAATACATAACGACGATTCCACACCAAGCGGGACAAAATTTGCAAGTGACCTCTCCGATTTCGCTCAAACTTGGTGTATAAACTTCTTATGGGCAAAAACTCGCAAAGCCAAAAAATTAGGGTGACCTTCTCCACCTGGTTAAAAATTAGGGTGACCCAAACATTGAAAAAAACGAAAAATGGTACTTTTTGACATTTTTACACTAGAAAAGTGTGGTACAAACTTTCAAAACTATATGCATGGTTGAATAGATAATCGATGGGGCTACAAAAAGAACCACTACGACCACCCCATCCGGGCCCATTCAGGCCCTGAAAAGTGGGTTCAAAGTATAAAATGTGAAAAAATTCAATTAGACGTGGTTTTATTTTTTCGAATTTTCGGGCTTAAATGGTAGGCAACCTCAAAATCTAAAACATGGTGAATCCGAATCTCTACTTGAACAATAAATGCGTTAAGTTCTTCACGCACACAGCTATACATACACATAAACGCTAACGCTTCAGTGCCAGCGGACGCGTTGTTTAACGCAAAGGTTTTCAATGTATATATACCGTTCTGTACCGAGTACAGTAAATACAACGAATTGATATACATATACTCCATCTCTGGAATAAATACTGAAATCTTATTGTTTAATATTTTTAAATTGGAAAAAGGCGCTTTAAATACAAGTGGCACTTCAATATATATATATAAGCTGATCAAATACTTTTGATGCTTTCAGCGCTCTCGACGCCTGAATTTTTCTACGTATTTTTGGAAAATTTAAGCAATTGAGCGCCTTCGGCGTAAAGAAAGTATTGCACTTTCTAAAAATTAAAAAAAAAAATTTATGTAATTTTGATCTCACCATTTTCACGGGTTTTTTGGCTATATAATTTTTTTACACACCAAATAGGTGGTCTGACGATGGTGGTGTGTTCTGATGAAATGCCCAGCAGACTCCAACGAATCAAATAATACCATTGGTTGGGGCCGCTCTCTCCTTTGGAGGGACAGGGGAGGCTCAAAAAGTCGAAAAATCACAAAAAATCACTATTTTAGGCCAAAAACAGGGCAGAAACCCGCTTTTGGCCCCAAATCCTTATAATATTCGGAAACCGCGTAAAGAATTCTACTTACGCGTAGAACATTTTAACTTGATCAAACCCTTCCTTCTGCCTCAAATCGGGGTCGGTAGTTTGAAAAATCGTGTTTCTGCAAGTATGCGACCATTTTTCCACCAATTCAGGTAGAAAAGATTTTTAAAATATAGTGTCTGGTCCACAATTTATTTTAGTACACATTTTATTCCCCCATGATGGCTAAACAGTCACACTGGGGAGGGCGATATTGAAGAAAATTGCGAAACACTGCAAAAAATGGCAAAAATTCAAAAAAAATGCACCAAAATATACCAAATACCACATTTATACGCCCAAATTGAT
>NW_022598457.1:2851-7412 GCF_009176505.1 Sitodiplosis mosellana | reverse complement strand
AAAGTGTTTAAAACAATTTAGTAGTTTTTAGTACACTTTTAGTACTTTTTAGTACTTTTTAGTACTTGGCCTGAAAATTTCTTGAGGAGTGCTAAAAAGTTTCTTCAGACACTATTGCTCTATTTTAAGCAGTTGAGAAGTTTCAGGACTTCGAAAATGCACAAAAATACCGTTTTATAGCGAAAAGTGATTTTGAGACAATAAAGTGGACTGGATGTTGGTTTTTCGAGTTGATATGTTCAGGAGTGTTGCTCAGCTATACTCTGGCTACAATATTGCCGAACAGAGATTGAATGAAAAAAATGTATACTGCTCGAGCTTTGGTCGAAAAACTGGAAAAATAGACTATTTTCTCGACATTCTGCCTCATAGCTCTCACCAGATAGTTGAATTCAATGTATTATTGTAGTTTCAATTGTTTTCAATCATTTTAAATAAATACCAGCCAAGAAATGAGCAAAAAATGATGTTTTGAGTGTAAGAAAATTCCGCTGATTTTTCAGGTTCCCAGAAGAACTACCGAAATCGATAAAAAAAAATCTAGACGTGGTTCCGGACATTCTAATGATGCAGAAGTGTTTGTTTTGAGGTCTTCTAACAAACGCCATCGGAATTTCTCTTGTGCGAAAACATGTGTTGTACGGTGTTATTTGTTTAATTCCTTTTTTTACATGTGCAACGGCTTTTGTTTTTCAATAGGATGGAATCTATCAATCAATCCATTGCCGAAATGTGCGAAGCACTCACAGGCGCTGTTGACACTTTGGGAAGTGTTGACAACCAACAGAACGCACTAACAAACACCTTGTTGGTCCTCCATTCGCGTACGTAAAAATTAGAAAATCAAATGAATTTTATTTAATTAAGAAATTATTGATTCATTATAGAAATTATTGCTGGCCTCAAACAAGCCAATCATCTAATCGGCCAAACTGTCGCAAATGAAGCGGCCAATGCCAATGGATCTGTCCCAATTGTTGAGGCGAACGCAAACGTGGAGGTCGCTCCTGGTGACATCGTTGCCGATCAAATTCTCGCAAATGAAGCGGCCAATTCCCTCGAAAATGTTCCAGATCGCAGTGTGAATGCCGTTGTAGCGGGTGACTCAGGCGCCGAAATGAAGGAAGTAACGCTCATCCCAAACATCCCCCAACAGCGTTTAGTTGGTATAGTCGAAGGATTTGTTGAAGTTGTATTGAACATTCAAGATGGTGATGCCCCAGTGGATGTACCGCTCATCCCACTCATCTCTCGCAAGCGTAAAGCGGTAAAATCCTCGAGTGATTGGTGGCTTACCAAGCGACAAAAATTCTAAAAAACTCGAAGACGATAAAGAACTTTTAAAGTGAGTACATTGTCAAATTTAAGCACCAATACATATACACACACATCAAAGGTGGTGTTTATGAGATATTTCAACAAAACTGTCAAACACAAAACGGAATAAATTAGGTGTACCACCTCCATCGAATATTTGAATTGTTCACAAGCGCTTCATTTGAATTATTGAGATGACAACAGACAAAAAATAATTATTGATGATGATGACGTTTATTAAATACGATTTTTATTAATAACAATATTTATTCATTGTCTGAATCAGAATCTGATGATGGAAAAACTTCGTCGAAATAATCATTCAAAAATGCGGCTGGTTGGTGCATATTGCCTGGATTTTTGATGTGCAATGAAAACCAAATAATGCTCATAGTGTGTGAGCAACAGCCAACAGTTCGTTGGCCATTGTAACAACTGCAGCAGTATGCCAGAACAGATTTTTCTCCCTCGCCCAAAGTATCAATTAACACATAAACATCGTGAGTCTTATTACTACGAAAGCGAGATTTTATGCGTGCCATCAGTAATTTTGGTTGTTTGCCGTCGACAAAAAAATCTGTGAAAAACGTTTCGCATACATCATTTGGGCACGCAAACACCACGAATTCCATATCATTTGCCTTGAAATGTACTTGGCAATAAGAAGCCGCTTGCTTGATTTGATATCTACCGAGAGATATCCAAATCAAGTCCATTTCCATCAATGTGGGCAATTCTTCGAAATCAGTAAACCGTTCGAATTGTATGAGTTTTCTTTGAAAAACATCTCTCGAAACAATTGGCGATAGTAGGTTTGGTGTTTCAAGACGATTGAGCATCCGAGTCGCAATTTCAGTGGCTATACCTTTGTTTGATTCGATTGATTTGAAATATGTGTTAATTAAAGCCGCACAAATTCGAAAATCGGTCATGAGATGGGGGAGAGTAATATTACACCATTCTTTCTGAAATATTTTAAAAATGGTTTTGATATGGCCGTTACGTGTTTCTACCCCATAACGGTTTGCTGTGACAAGGCGCGATCTGTTGGCTTCGATCGTTGATAATTGTTGCCTGTTCTGTGAGTGCTGAAGTAACGCCGGCGTTCGAACGTCGAAACCTTTGTCTTTCAGAAATTGAATACAATCACGGAACCCTCTATCGATTGTACCGTCCGTCGTGACACACATCATGACTCGAACAAAGTTACGTTTTTTCTGATCACTATAGCTTTGTTTTTGGATTTCATAATTTCTGCTCTTTTGAATATAAACGTACGTGCCATCGAGAATCACAATTGGGCGACTAGCATCGCCATTGCAAAATAGCATTTGACTGAAAAGTGTTGTACGTTGTGCCAATTCTTCACGACTTAACTGGCAGTTCACATTTTGGTAAACAAAATCTTGTTCCATTGCCTGTCTTACACGATTTAGTCGATTTGTTACGGCCATTGCTATGATTCCAAATACTCTCCCAATGTCATCGTGTGTGCGACCAGTCCGAATTTTCATGAGATACGTGTACAAGAAGTCTGATGCCATTTTGTCATTTTTCAATTCGTCTCGAAGAGATGTCAAACATTGAAAAAGATTTTCAAACTGTGCACGCGATAGGCCGGTATCAGCTTTAATGCCAGCTACGGAATTTTTTTCCAGCACTGAAGATAAAACATTTATGATAGGAAAAAACACATTTAATTGAATCCAATCATGTCAATATAATTACCCAGAAGTTTATCTTTCGATTGTTTTGGGTCTGATATCAACAAATCAACCATTTCTTCGATTTGTGCAGAAGTAAATAGGCACATTTCATCCGGGATGACGATTTCTGGCCAAACAGAATAGTCACAAGGCAAATCACATGCCAATGACTTTTTCGGTATGAAAAATCTCTTCGTTTTCATAATATCATATCGCATTCCCAGTGGAATACGATGTAATTTTTCTGGATATTCTTTATCACAAGAGGGCACGCAACATTTGTAAGACGAAATATGAGCTCGCCGAATATTTAGGGTAATATTACCCGCACGATTGTTATTCTCTAGATTTATTCAAAAAATCGATTATTTGAAATCAAATTATTTCAATTGCAAGAATTCTTACCATTCATTTCAAGTCAAAATGCGCATCACATCAATAACAATGTCAGACTGAACGGAATACATGGCAAGTGGTAAACAAACGTGCAAGTGCATGCATTGCATTCGCTTGTAAAGTCATCTTACAGAGCAATATAATTTCATAATTCATTAAATTATTATTATATGCAATCCCATTGAAATAACATTTTCGTGATAAATGCGTTCAAAATGTTGAACAATTTAATTTTTTTTAGTTCCAAATTATGATTTTGGATCATAATATTTCTATTTCACAATAAGTTCCGTAAAAACATCCGTGGTGAACATAAAAAATGGAGGAGATTTGACTTTGTCATTAAGCATTTGTTTTGAAATTGAAATAATTGCCAGAGCTTCAAAATAGCGATAATGTATTGTTTTATTAGTGTTGCGCATGAAAAATAACGGTATTTGTCTAATCATATGAGATCATATGTGACCACATATGACTCATTTCAAATATTATTAATACAATGATTTTTTGGCGTCTCCACTGACGAGTACGTATGGTGAAAGCATCCCTGTCGCTCGACGCATGAGAAAGTGTATTTGACAGACAGCAAATAAAATATGTCTATGTATTAGTGTACTGTCATCAACAAAAAGTGACAACAAACGTTTCTGAACAACGACTTTAAAAGTTCTTTCTTACTTTAAAAAAAAAAAAAACTTAAGTTAAGTTCCTTAAATTCTCGCTTTTTTCATCTAAAAAGTTTATTTCGTGGTTCAGGTTTTTTCAAATCCAATTTAAAAATGCCAATTGGATTTATGTCCGTTTTTTATTACAGGGCGATTAAAAGACTTCATATCCATTTTTTCTTTCATCCTTTAATTTTTCATGGTTTTTTTCTTATAAATTGTTCTACTTATTTCAAGTGTAATGAATAGAATTTCAAAATTTGAGTAAATCAAAATATACTTATATAATACTTGTGTTTTCACTTTATTGTATAGCTGAAATGAAAAACGTTATTTAGAATGCATTTACATGTACAGTTTGAGTATATGGAATACAAGGTTCAACATAAAGTGTGTATTATGCTATTTTGTTTGACAAAAGCGGTATTTGATTGAGTTGGTTCAATAATTTCATTTTTTCATGCGAGTTGTATGGAA
>NW_022598457.1:0-2841 GCF_009176505.1 Sitodiplosis mosellana | reverse complement strand
TGTATGGAAAATTGAGTTGGTTCAATAATTTCATTTTTTCATGCGAGGTGTAACACATGTAATATTAAGCTGTGTTGCAAACCGCATGAAAATGAACTATTTATTTATTTATTTATTTACACCGCCAAAAACTGGCTGAATACTTTGTTTGCAGGAAAACGACTCCAAGAGTCGTGAAAAACCTGATCTTTTCGTGTTTGTATATACAATTTAGTGTGTGATAATTTTAGTAGTAGTCTTTCTTGATTGGAATAAGTATTTGGTCTATAAACATTTTAACACAAAATAACCTAACCAATACATGGACATGAGTAGGAAGCCGAAATGTAAACGATTCAACAAAGCCTAACCTAAATATCCAAAATGAAAGGCCAGTGGAGGCGTTAACATTGTAGTTTTGGCCTTATGACTGCAAAAGTCATCAATCAATTTATCAAAGAAGTGATATATTGAAGAAAAGTTTTACGTCTAATCTAACAAGTCCCTGTTGGTAGTTAGAAATTTACAATTTAGTAGAGACCGAAAGACAGAAAAATACAATGAGTTTTGCAAATACATTGACAAAAAAGAAAATAATTTCCATTATTAAGCAATAACCGGTCAAAAGTTAATCACCAACTCAAAGGATGGCTATATCACAGTCAATGATGCTAGATTTCAATAAATTAGTATAAATATCACAGAAAATTATCATTATTTCAATACAGATGTGAGGATGTAAGAAAACAATTTGTCAATATTTAATATCAAATTTTTGGTTCCGCTCGCCGCGTAACGACGAGACGAAGTTTGCACGGCTGGTTGAGTTTCTGAATTGATCAGCCACTTTGTTGGCAAACTTGCACATTTGAGGCACTTGAGCTCTGATTTGTATGTCCATGAGCTTATCTTTGATTTTAAGGTAGCCAGTGTGCCGTAACGTTCGTACGCTCTCTCCTATTGCTATGTCGTTGCGTACATTGGGACAATTTGCGTTCCCATTAACGATGTCGTACATGAACACAATTGAAGCGTTCACCCTCCTACGTTCCAACGATGTCATGCTCAGCGCTTCCAGTCGTTTGTTGTATTAGGTGATATTGTATCCGTTGGCCGCTGTACGATATTCTCTTCGGGCGAACTGTGTGAACTTTCTTAAAACGCTCTCGATTTTGTCGATATGTATGGCATAAGTTGGCAGCCATACAACGTTGCAGTACTCAAGATGAGACTGAACCAAAGCGTAATACAATGTTTCGAGCGTTTGAACATCGGTAATGTCGTAGCAAAATCTCTTGATGAATCCAAGAGCAGCTGTCGCCTTCGATGTAATTGCGTCGATGTGTTTGACAAAACTAAGCTTCTGATCAATGATGACGCCGAGATCTTTGTGGTCCAGCGCGTATTGAAGGTGAAATCACCGTATTTGTAATCAGTGTCGATGATGTCTTTCCTTTTTGTGGTGATTGTAAGGACGGCGCATTTGTCAAGGTTCAGGTGCAAATTGTTTACGTCGCACCAAACCTTCAGTTTGTCGATGGCCCGCTGTAACACCTCCACATCGGTGCTCGAGTTGATGATTTTGGCGATTTTTACATCATCGGCGAACAAGGAAATGAACACGTCGTCCATTTCATCCACTATGTCATTGATGAATAACAAAAATAGGGTGGGTCCAAGATGGCTTCCCTGTGGTACGCCAGATGATACGTTGAATTGGTTCGACTCGCTGCTACCGTACTTAACGTATTGAGTTCGATTTGACAGGTATGATTCGATCCAAGCAAGAAGATTGTCTGGCAGGTTGAACGATCTGAGTTTTAGAATCAATCTCTTGTGGTTAACTCTGTCAAACGCTTTACTGAAATCCGTGTAGAGAACATCCACTTGCGCACCTGAATTTCTGCCTCTCTGGGCATAGTGGGTAAATTCGGTGAGATTAGATGCAGTAGATCTGGACTTCATGAAGCCGTGTTGCTTTTTGGTGATTTTGTCCTGTACAAGTGACAGAAGTTTGACGTTCACCAAATGCTCAAAGAACTTCGCCACAGTTTGGAGCTTAGCAATGCAACGATAGTTTTCAATTTTCGATCTCGCCCCCTTTTTGAAATTGGTCGGGAAATTGGCCAGTCGACAATGATTCGTTGAAAATCTCGGTGAGTGGAGCCGCCAAATGACTCGCACAATTCTTTAGTATCAACGGGTGCATACCATCGGGACCCGCACCTTTCTTGGTATTCACGGCTTGTAACTCTTCGAGCACAAAATTGATGTCGAGCTGGAATTCCTCAGTTTGCTGTGACTCAACGGTAGGCGATTGTTGAACGCCTTGAGTCGTTGAGTCATCGTAGTTGCTACTGAAGAAATTTGCAAACAGGTTAGCCTGTTCTGTTTCGTTTGCTGTGCGCACATCACCAAGTTGCATGACCTTTGGTTTGTTGTCGGTGCTCTTCTTCGAATTTACGTATTGCCAGAATCTCGATGCATCATGTTTAAGTGACGATTTCATTTTGTCCACGTATGTATTGTACAGTTCCATGTTCAATTTCTCAAATTCACGGGACGCCCAAATATACTTCCATTCAAACGACTGATGGTAGCCTGATCGTCTGTAGCGTTTCCATGTCTTATTCTTCCTATTTTTCAAAGTTATGAGAAATTTGTTTTTCCACGGACATTTTTGTATCGACTTGACGATGTACGTAGGCACAAATTTGATAATTGCATCGTCCAGAGTCTTGTGCAGCAAGTTCACTTTCTCAGTGATTGTCTTTCCGTGGAATAATTCGGTGAAGTTGACATTTGCTAGGTGTGCATTCATGTCCCTATAGTTGGCTCGCTTGAAATTGAATGCTTTTGTTG
>NW_022598456.1:0-3116 GCF_009176505.1 Sitodiplosis mosellana | reverse complement strand
GAATAAAGTCCACTTATATTTGAATTAGAAAAGTCTAAAGACACAATAAAGAAGCTGACATCAGAAAAGAGTGATTCATGTCGAAAATATATGTACTCTATGAAATGTCAGTGCATCTCTGAAACCACGAAGACTAAAACCAAACAAAACAAAAATGGATTTTTTACACAAATGTTTTTCCGCGTATTTTATTTCCAAAATACTGAATGTCGTATTTTTATAGTTTGGCACTTTTGTAGACAAATCTTTCTCAATTTTTTACAAAATTCTACTTCAATATCAATTTTTAAACTGTATGGCGTTAATAATATAAGTCAAGAGTCATAGTTTGACGTATTCAATGCATAAACTGACACTGAAGTACTGAAAACCAGTTTTCAGTACTTTTCAGTATCAAGAAAAAAATTTCAGTTGTTTTCAGTACTTTCAGTCAATTCAGTAGTGATTCGCCCCTTGTATGGAGTACTATTTAAATTAAATGAATTTTGAAAATAAACAATTGATCTCGAAAATTAAAAGAGAATTTTTTTCAAAAATATAAAATTGATCTCTATTTATAACAAGTGATGCCTAAAAATAATCTCTAATTGAATTCGAAAAAAGGAAACGATCTCTAAAAAAAAGAAACGGTCTCCAAAAAAAGAAATGGTCTCCGAAAAAAAAGAAATGGTCTCCAAAAATAAACGGTCTCCCAAATAAAAGGTCTTCCCGATGGAGAACTTTTCCACCCTGTTGTCCAAAATAATGGACTTCATTCATGGCTATTATTCAAAGCATTGAAGTTGCTGGCTATGTAGCGCTGCTGGTGAACAGATCTGTTGGTTGCGTGCATATTCGCTGTGACGTGCGCTTGTTCATTTAACGATTTTCACACATAGTGTTTGTCCCTTGCATTCACAAGGAAACAGACAGAGAAGCGTATACAACAGACTCCGAGAGAGATTTTCATCTTGTTCATTTACCGTTATTTGTCAACAAGTCTGCCTATCTTTTTGCATTGTTTCTGTGTATTTATTATGGACATATACTATGTACAGTGTAATGCAAAAAGATAGACAGATTTGTTTACAAACAACAAAAAATAAACAAAACAAAAATCCCCATAAGAAATCTATTGGGAATCTAAAGTTTTACTAAATGACGAACATTTTACGTTTCTGTACTATATACAGATCTCTGAGCTAAAGAATATCACCAAATATTATATTATGTGTATACTGTATGTAGTAACTGTTTTCATGCGACGAACCACCGAATTTTAAGTTACGCTGGTTGCCGCACTATCTAGCAGCACAATCGCTGTTGCCAGTCAATGCCATAATTTGGTTTTGATGAGATAAAGCAACTTTTAAGTTTCTATAGTATCGTAAAAACTTCCCAAAAGTACTTTTTCAAGTAGATCCCTAACAAATGTTCGATTTTCCATCGGCGATCTTCACAGATCAGCACATAGGCTGTTCCGTTCCGTTTACGCTAGTGTATTATAAACACACTTACGTTTGTTCTTTTGATAGAATCGAAGTCTAGTGAAACCCAAACTTTTACCACTTTCTGACTTCTGACCTAAAGTTTTTTGCGTACAAAGTGCAACTAATGACGTGAAACAGACCTAAAAAACGGCTCATTTAATTTTGATCCTCAAATTTCGAAAATGATCCGAAAAATTCGAAAATGATCCGAAAAATATTTAAAATGATCAGAAACTTTTTTTACAAATTTGATCCGAAAAATTTGCAAAGTATCCGAAAAATATTGAAAATGATCAGAAACTTTTTTTATTAGTTTGATCAGAAAAAAACCTAATTTGATCAGAAAAATTTGGAAACTAGCCGAAAAATATCTAAAATGATCAGAAATCTTTTTTCAAAATTGATCAGAAAAAAAACTACAATGAACAGAACTATATTTAAAAATATCCGATTTTCCACAGTGGTGCTTTTCCGAAAATTTTCCAACCAAATTTTTCTTTTCAAATCTTTTTTCTTAAAAATTACCATCTTTTTTCCTTCTACTCTTCCTCTTTTGAAATCAAATGAAATAAAGAGCCAAAAGGTAAGAACAGCACAAAATTAGGTAATATAACTCATGGTAAAATTATCAAGTTTTCTGGTCAAAATGCGAATTTATTCTGGTCATTTTCGGATATTTTTATGATAAAAATATATTTCTTTCTGATCATATTTCGAAAAATTCTCTGTTAATTTTCGATATATATCTGATAAATTCTATATTTTTCTGATCAAGTTACGAAAAGAGATTCTGATAATTTTAAATATACTTCTGATCATATTAGGTTTTTTTCTGATCAAATTAATAAAAAAGTTTCTGATTTGACTTTTTATATTTTTCTGATCAAGTTACGAAAAGAGATTCTGATAATTTTAAATATACTTCTGATCATATTAGGTTTTTTTCTGATCAAATTAATAAAAAAGTTTCTGATCATTTTAGATATTTTTCGGCTAATTTCCAAATTTTTCTTATCATTTTAGATATTTTTCTGATCAAATTAATAAAAAAGTTTCTGATCATTTTGAATATTCTTCTGATCATTTTCGATATTTTTCTGGTAATTTTCCATATATTCGGATCATAATTAATTAATCCCTAAAAAACATCGCTCTTAAGCCGTTTTTTCGTGTTCTAGCCTTGAAAACGAGTAAAAATCATATTTTTTGGGGAGGTCCCAATTTTTGGCAATCACATTACTTTTCTTTCAGGACATGGTCGTGTGGAAAAGTAAAAACTGAGTTTTATTTTTCATTTTTTTCTTGCTTCGACCAATTTATTATTTTTATAGATTATTTCTATATTTTTGGAGACCGGATCCCTTTTCTTCCCGCAAAAATTTCAATATTTATGGGAACCATTTCATTTTTTTATTTATAGAGATAAAAAGAAGCTTTTTGGATGCAATTTTTTATTTCTAAACACCAGTTTATTTTTTAAGATAGCCAAAATAAGATTTTCTAAAGACCGCTCTAATTTTTTTGGAGACCAATTCGTTTATTTTTGCAAATAATTTTATTTTTTCTAGATGACAATTTATTATTTTCGGCTGTATAATTTTATTTTTTTCTGGAGATCGTTTTCATTCATTTTTTGGAGACCATTTC
>NW_022598455.1:0-2156 GCF_009176505.1 Sitodiplosis mosellana | reverse complement strand
GTAAAATTTACACTCTACACATAAAGCGGTCAATAAGCATGTCCATACGCATATGTTTGTATTACATGGGAAACAAATACGACACAATCATTGTATTTTTGTTCTCCACAATATTTTTGTATGTTTTTGTGCATTCTTGTGGAAAAAAACTATAATTTTACGAGAAGAACTATTCACCTTGATGTGGCGGCGGTTACCCATTAGTAAAGGGGTATTGTAATGGAGGTTAGCCCTTTCCAGACTAATTTTGCTATGTAATCCGACCGTAAAACGTTTCTGGAGTAATATTTTACCAAATATAACACAAAAATGGGCCCAGAGCGTATTTTCCTTGCTCAAAACCAACTTTTCCTTGTTCATCATTGATTTACCACACTACTTGGTCAATTCGAATCTACAATCATTTGCCGATGACACACGCTTATCGATGCAAATAAATCGAATTGAGGATTGTATAGCACTGCAAGAAGATCTAAACAGAATTGTTGAGTACTTCAAACGAAACCGTATGGCATTGAACGTCAACAAAACGAAACTTGTGTCATATCATCGTGGAAAATTGAAGTTTGCTTATGTTTACTCCATCGGAGGCGTTCCGATTGAGAGAGTCAAAATAATAAAGGACCTCGGAGTGGTTTTGGATGAAAAATTGAATTTTACACCACACATCGAATACATAACTGCCAAAGCTAAGTCAAGACTAGCATGGATCAAACGCTTCGGAAGAGAGTTCAATGATCCTTGGACCATAAAGAGACTCTTTTTCACATTCGTATTACCGATTATTGAATACGGATCACAAATATGGTGCCCATATACTGACGAGAAAATTGCCACAATCGAATCAATTCAAAAGCAATTTCTACTATATGCACTAAGAAAAATAAAATGGCCACACAAGTTCAAAAAACCACCATATGAATGTCGATTGCTGGAATTGCAAATGACTACGCTCGAAGAACGAAGAAAAATTGCACAAATTTCAACAATTCACAATGTGATATGTGGACATACATCATCGAAGCAGATTCTGAACAGTATATACATTAGAACACCGAAACGTTGGACAAGAGAATCAGATTTCCTATCGTTACCAACGCGTCACAGTGATTACACCAAGTTTGAGCCCATCAACTATATGCTCATTACATAGAATAAATTTTATAAATACTGTGTACCTATAAAACCACCAAATATTTCAGATGAATTTAACATTAGTACAATTCCAGTCTGTGATACTTATTTAATTGATTTCAATACAAGTACAGATACTGTTAGGCATAGAATAAATGAATATTTTAAGAGAAACAGAATTTGGAGAGATTGAAAAATTGAAAAATTGTGAAATTTTAAATATAACTTGTTTTTTATATTTTTACAAATAAACCACCTCTGGCGAAGAAACGCTATATGGTGCAGAATAATAATAATAATAATAAAATCGGAAATTTTCTAGTAAATTCTCACATTATCAAGTCAATATATTTTTCTCATGTCAAACCAAACTTACGATGTGATAAGTGAGTTTAGAATATGGGGAATGATGGAAAGAATTCCTTGCCTTGTCCTAATAAAACAATTCAATCAATTCGATCGATAAGCACTACTCCAAGCGATCGATAACCTGCCTGTAATACGTGCCGAAAATGTTAGTGCAATACGTGTTGTTGTTGTAATTGTATAGTTTGACTGCATGTTTCTGAAGAAGATGGCTTCTAAATACATTTTCATTGCTTCCCAGTAAGCAAAATATGGGACAAACGCACACAAATTTACTCATAATAGTCAGGAATTATCATAATTTTTTTCTGTAATGTTTTTTTATAGTCATATCATCGCGTATAATGGCGGAATTTATCCATTTTTCAGTGTTTCCTAAAATATGGCTTTCAATACCCACTGAAAAATGTTAAAAGCGTCATCAAAAATAAACTATTTCTTCATTCTTGGGAAGAAATAATGAACGTTTAACCATTTTATATATAAAAACCCAACATTTTATCATTATTTATAATTTTTCCTGGCTCTTTTAAATAGAGTGTAAAATTTACACTGTAACGACAGATACGTGATTTTGTTGGAGCAGCGGACAAGGGTAAACTGTGCAGCTGTATTCATGACTCTTGGAGTCGTTTTCCTGCAAACCAAAATATTCA
>NW_022598454.1:0-3116 GCF_009176505.1 Sitodiplosis mosellana | reverse complement strand
AGCGGCCGATCCAGTTGGAGTGACCGATCGAGTTGGAGCGGCAACTCTACAATTCACCATGGAGCGGCTAATATTATTTTTCAGAAGAAAAACTACAATAAACGAATTTGAATTGTCTGAAATTAATTTAATCAATGAAAGTAAGAATATTACTTTTTTATACATTTTCATTAGTCGAATTTTTTCTTTTGATATATAATACCAGCCGCTCCATGGTGAATTCAGAGTGTTGCCGCTCCAACTGGATCGGCCGTTCCAACTGGATCGGCCACAGGTAATTGTTACTGAGGAATCAATATTTGATTTATCTCTTTGATGTTTTTAATAGGAAAGTATTATTTGGCTTTTTTCACTTCATCTTTGAAAGAACATCAAATCAAAATGTAATTGGGTGTTGAAATTATTACACTGTATTATTGGTTATTGATGTAATCAATGTTAGCTACTATTGTAATCAATTTCGATGGCCGCTCCAAGAACGCGCATGTTATGTGTTATGAAACTATGTTTTTATTATATTCCTATCGTACCAAACAAAGGTGATGAAAATAATAGTGACACTTGAATCAAAATATTTATTATGTTATAATCATATTTATTTAGAAAAAGTGAAAAAAAAATGAATCAGAAATATATGACCGATCCAGTTTTTGTGTGGCCGCTCCACCAGCATGATTGTTAGTTGTGCAGCTGACCAACTGACAAGCAAACTGCAGCGCTAGTGTCCATGTGTCAAAATTTTCAATCCCCCTGCATCATGTAACGTCATTGGTGCTGGGGTGAAAATTGGATTTCTATAATATGAACCAAGCAATAACTGTTCCAAAAGATTCTAATAAGATATTGAAATTGAACTCATTTTGAAAGAAAGTCATCACACTCAATATTATAGCGACATCTATTATTAAAATAGCTTGTAGTAAATGCATTTATAGCATTTCCCTGTAGTCGCGATGTTTCCTATTAAATTCCCTAGTAGTACTGACACATTCATGTTTGACCAAAAAAGGTACGGGTCCCGATGGTATGCACCCATTGATACTGAAAAACTGTGAATGATACTGAAAAACTCACCGAGATTTTCAATGAATCATTGTCAACTGGCCATTTTCCTGACAAATGGAAACGCTCGAGTGTGTCACCTATTTTCAAAAAGGGGTCGAGATCGAAAATTTAAAACTATCGTTGCATAGCTAAGCTCCAAACTGTGGCGAAGTTCTTCGAGCATTTGGTGAACGTCAAACTTTTGTCTCTGGTACAGGACAAAATCACCAAAAAGCAACACGGCTTCATGAAGTCCAGATCCACTGCATCTAATCTCACCGAATTTACCTACTATGCCCAGAGAGGCATAAATTCAGGTGCACAAGTGGACGTTCTCTACATGGACTTCAGTAAAGCGTTTGACAGAGTAAACCACAAGAGATTGATTCTGAAACTCAGATCGTTCAACCTGCCAGACAATCTTCTTGCTTGGATCGAATCATACCTGTCCAACAGAACGCAATTCGTTAAGTATGGGAGTAGCGAGTCTAACGAATTCAACGTATCATCTGGCGTACCACAGGGTAGTATCTCGGACCCACACTGTTCCTGTTATTCATCAACGACAAAGTGGACGAAATGGACGACGTGTTCATTTCTTTGTTGGCCGATGATGTAAATATCGCCAAAATCATCCACTCGAGCACGGATTCGGAAGCGTTACAGCGAGCCATCGACAAACTAAAGGTTTGGTGCGACGCAAACAATTTGCACCTGAACCTTGACAAATGCGCCGTCCTTACTATCACCACAAAAAGGAAGGACATCATCGACACTAATTACAAATACGGTGATTTTACCTTCAAGCGCGTACTGGACCACAAAGATCTCGGCGTCATCATTGAACAAAAGCTTTATAAAGCACATTGACGCGATCACTTCGAGAGCTACAACAGCCTTGGGATTCATCAAAAGATTTTGTTACGACATAACCGACGTTCAAACGCTCAAAGCACTATACTACGCGCTGGTTCAGTCTCATCTTGAGTACTGCAATGTTGTATGGCTACCAACTTATACCGTGCATATCGACAAAATCGACAGCGTGTTGAGAAAGTTCACCCAGTTCGCCCGAAGAGAGTACCGTACGGCGGCCAACGGCTACAGTATCACCGACTACAACAAGCGACTTGAGGTGTTGAACATGACATCATTGGAGAGTAGGAGAGTGAATGCATCTATTGTATTCATGTACGACATCGTGAATGGAATCGCAAATTGTCCCAATGTACGCAAAGACATCGCAATTGGAGAGAGCGTACGCAGGTTAAGGCACACAGACTACCTAAAGATTAAAGAAAAGCTCATGGACAAACAAATCAGAGCTCAAGTGCCTCAAATATGCAAGTTTGCAAACAAAGTGTCTGAACAATTCAATAACTCAACCAGCCGTGCAAATTTCATTTCGTCGGTACGCAGCGAACAAAACCAAAAATTTAATATAAAATATTGACAAATTGTTATCTTACATCCCTATAAAATGTATAAAAATAATGATATTTATCTGTGATTTTTACACAAACTTTAAAATAAGTAGCAACATTAACTGTGATATAGCCACTTTATAATGGAAACTACCGTTTGTGTCAATGTATTTGCGAAAATCATAATACTTTTTTATTTCTTTCGGTCTCTACTAAATTGTAAATTTATATCTACCAACAGGGACTTGTTAGACTAGACGTAAAACTTTTCTTCAATATATCACTTCTCCGATAAATTGAAAGATGACTTTTGCAGTCATTAAGGCCGACAATAATATGTTTAACGCTCCAGTTAGTCTATCTTTTCTTAAACGCGTTGTTAGATTATCTTGAACCGTTAACAATTCAGCTTACTACTCATTTCCTTGTATTGGTTAGGTTTCTTTGTGTTAAATTTTATAGACCAAACCCTAAATTCAAATCGAGAAAGACTGCTATAACTATCTATTGTATGAAAATACCCTATATTGCACAAACACGAAAAAATCAGGTTTTTCACGACTCTTGGAGTCGTTTTCCTGCAAACAAAAATATTCAGCCAGTTTTTGGCGGTGTAAATAAATAAATAAATAAATAAATAAATAAATA
>NW_022598453.1:25726-26150 GCF_009176505.1 Sitodiplosis mosellana | reverse complement strand
AAAATGTTTAAAATTTAGTTTGGAATTAATTTTTGGGGCAAAACCTTCAAATATGCGAAAAGTCGATTTTCATGGATTTTTTCGAAACTTTGGACAATTACTGCTCGTCACCGGTTGGAGCAGGAATTGTGGGGAGCGGGCAGAAATTAGAGGGCCTCTAGATCTTTCATTATCAGCTCTTAGATCATGAAAATGTTTAAAATTTAGTTTGGAATTAATTTTTGGGGCAAAACCTTTAAATATGCGAAAAATCGATTTTTCCGAAACTTCGGGCAATTACTGCTCGTCACCGGTTACAGCAGAAATTTTGCGGAGCGAGCAGTAATCAGCAGAAACTGCGTAGAACACGAAACCGTTCTCGGATTTAAATTTTGGAACCGGGGGGGGGGGCTGGCGTCACGGAGCTAGGATTTGTTGTCGAACA